>NC_054706.1:59082495-59112720 GCF_016097555.1 Gigantopelta aegis
GTCACAGTCTAGTATCCATATATTGTACTGAAGATTAAAGCAGGAGTAGAAAAAGAAAACAGTTACGCACTTTGTATTACTCTCTGATGACAGGAAATCGTTCACCAATTTCTTTTGTAAAGAATCGTCTAGTCCTGAAACCAAAATTCAAGTAAGAAAATAAATATTTGCTTGACGACGTGTTGGCACATTTGAAATGGGGAAAACCACTAGAGCATATTGATTTATTAATCATCAACTATTGGCTGTCAAACATTTGGTAATTTTAACATATAATCTTAGAATGGAAACCCGCTACATTTTTTCCATTAGTAGCAAGGGATCTTGTACATGCACCATCCCACAGACAGGATAGCACATACCACGTACGACCTTTGATATACCAGTTGTGATGCACTGGTTGGAACAAGAAATAGCCCAATGAGCACACCGATGGGGATCGATCCCAGACCGACCGTGCATCAAGCGACCACTTTACCACTGGGCTACATCCTGCCCGCATAACCAAATAAAAAATAAAGAAATGCTTTATTTAATGACGCACTCAACACATTTTATTTACGGTTATATGGTGTCAGACATATGGTTAAGGACCACACAGATTTTGAGAGGAAACCTGCTGTCGCCACTTCATGGGCTACTCTTTCCGATTAGCAGCAGGGATCTTTTATTTGCGCTTCCCTCAGGCAGGATAGCACAAACCATGGCCTTTATTGAACCAGTTATGGATCACTGGTCAGTGCAAGTGGTTTACACCTACCCACTGAGCCTTGTGGAGCACTCACTCAGGGTTTGGAGTCGGTATCTGGATTAAAAATCCCATGCCTCGACTGGGATCCGAACCCAGTACCTACCAGCCTGTAGACCGATGGCCTAACCATGACGCCACTGAGGCTGGTGCCCGCATAACCAATAAGAATGGATCCTATGACCCAGTGTACACCAAACACTGAGTTGTGACCCAGTGTACACCAAACACTGAGTTGCATATCCATAGAAATGGGGCATGATGTAATTCAGTGGTAAAGTGCTTGCCTGAGGTGTGATGTGTTGTAGGATCGATCATCCTCAGTGGACTCACCCCCCCACCCCCCACCCACACCCACATCCCAACCAGTACCCCGCAACTGGTACATTAAAAACCATGTTATGTACTGTTCTGTCTATGGGAAAGAGCATATAAAAGATCCCTTGCTGCTTATTTGGTAAGAGTTTCACCTCTATAATTTCTTGACAAAATGTCCAAATAACTATGCTGGACACCAAAATGTCCGTAATTAAAATTCTTGAGGTGTTGTTAAACACATACAGTATTCCTTTCACTTCCTCGCTCGATGCACGGTCGGTGTGGGATCGATCCCCGTCGGTGGGCCCATTGGGCTATTTCTCGTTCCAGCCAGTGCACCACGACTGGTATATCAAAGGCCTTGGTATGTACTACCCTGTCTGTGGGATGGTGCATATAAAAGATCCCTTGCTGCTAATCGAAAAGAGTAGCCCATGAAGCTCTCTCAATATCTGTGTGGTCCGTAACCATATGTCTGATGCCATATAACCATAAATAAAATGTGTTGAGTGCGTCATTGAATAAAACATTTCTTTCTTTTCCTTTCACTTCCTTTTTGGGCCTGAGGTGCTTTCATCATAGGATCGAACCACCTCAGTGGACCCATTCACTGACTGGCGTTGCTATCTCAGCCAGTGTCCAAGACTGACATATCAAAGATCGTGATATGTGCATCTGTGGTTGGTGCATATAAAAGATCCCTTGCTGCTAATGGAAAAATGTAGCAGGTTTTCTCAACAGCCAAGGATTAATAAATCAATGTGTTCTAGTGGTGTCATTAAACAAAACAAACTTTTAACTTTTAAAACTTGTTTTCCCTTTTTGTAAAGAAGATACCTCACCCTCTGTGTGAATGGTGTTGGTATCGGCATCTGCCAGTGTTAGAGCATCACCTGTCACCACATCGAGGAAGAAGTCGGCAGGGTTGTTGTGTTCTTCACATATGTAACCTGAAACAAAGAAAATCAGAAATGTTTAATTTAACAATGCCCTCAACATAACCTGAAACAAGGAAAATAAGAAATGTTTAATTTAACAATGCCCTCAACATAACCTGAAACAAAGAAAATAAGAAATGTTTAATTTAACAATGCCCTCAACATAACCTGAAACAAAGAAAATAAGAAATGTTTAATTTAACAATGCCCTCAACATAACCTGAAACAAGGAAAGAAGAGATGTTTAATTTAATAATGCCCTCAACATAACCTGAAACAAAGAAAACAAGAAATGTTTAATTTAACAATGCCCTCAACATAACCTGAAACAAGGACAGAAGAGATGTTTAATTTAACAATGTCCTCAACATAACCTGAAACAAGGAAAGAAGAGATGTTTAATTTAACAATGTCCTCAACATAACCTGAAACAAGGAAAGAAGAGATGTTTAATTTAGCAATGTCCTCAACATAACCTGAAACAAAGAAAACAAGAAATGTTTAATTTAACAATGCCCTCAACATAACCTGAAACAAGAACAGAAGAGATGTTTAATTTAACAATGTCCTCAACATAACCTTAAACAAAGAAAACAAGAAATGTTTAATTTAACAATGCCCTCAACATAACCTGAAACAAGGACAGAAGAAATGTTTTTATTTAACGATGCCCTCAATATAACCTGAAACAAGAAAACAAGAAATGTTTAATTTAACGATGCCCTCAACATAACCTGAAACAAGAAAACAATTTTTTTTAAATTTAACAGTGCCCTCAACATAACCTGAAACAAAGAAAACAAGAAATGTTTAATTTAACGATGCCCTCAACATAACCTGAAACAAGAAAACAAGAAATGTTTAATTTAACAATGCCCTCAACATAACCTGAAACAAATTTTTTATTTAACAATGCCCTCAACATAACCTGAAACAAGGAAAGAACAAATGTTTTATTTAACAATGCCCTCATCATAACCTGAAACAAGGACAGAAGAAATGTTTTTATTTAACAATGCCCTCAACATAACCTGAAACAAAGAAAACAAGAAATGTTTAATTTAACATACACTCAACATAACCTGAAACAAGGAAAGAAGAAATATTTTATTTAACGACACCCTCACCTTAACCTCAAACAAATACACACACACACACACACACACACACACACACACACACATGTATATATATATATACCATTCTTTGTCAACAAACTAACAACAATCTCAGAGCCTGTTCTTATAAAGTTTTAAAAGTCTAGATACTAGTAAAGTCTGTATTGCTGCATACTGTTGACATGCCACGTTGTTAATGAATGGATGGATGGATGGATGGATGGATGGATGGATGGATGAATGAATGTTTTAAGGACACTCCAGCATTGCCATGATGTTTTAAAAGTCTAGATACTAGTAAAGTCTGTATTGCTGCATACTGTTGACATGCCACGTTGTTAATGAATGGATGGATGGATGGATGGATGAATGAATGTTTTAAGGACACTCCAGCATTGCCATGATGTTTTAAAAGTCTAGATACTAGTAAAGTCTGTATTGCTGCATACTGTTGACATGCCACGTTGTTAATGAATGGATGGATGGATGGATGGATGGATGGATGAATGAATGTTTTAAGGACACTCCAGCATTGCCATGATGTTTTAAAAGTCTAGATACTAGTAAAGTCTGTATTGCTGCATACTGTTGACATGCCACGTTGTTAATGAATGGATGGATGGATGGATGGATGGATGGATGGATGGATGAATGAATGTTTTAAGGACACTCCAGCATTGCCATGATGTTTTGAAAGTCTAGACACTAGTAAAAGTCTGTATTGCTGCATACTGTTGACATGCCACGTTGTTAATGAATGGATGGATGGATGGATGGATGGATGGATGGATGGATGGATGAATGTTTTAAGGACACTCCAGCATTGCCATGATGTTTTAAAAGTCTAGATACTAGTAAAGTCTGTATTGCTGCATACTGTTGACATGGCATTGCCATGTTGTTAATGAATGAATGGATGGATGGATGGATGGATGGATGAATGTTTTAAGGACACTCCAGCATTGCCATGATGTTAAAGCCTTCAGACTATGTGGAATCCTCAGTCCAAACTTTTAACATTTTTATAATTGCAAGGCTAGCAGTTTGGCTGAAGAAAAGCAGCTATATATACTCTTCAAAAGAAGAAACGCAAAACCACATTGTCGTAACATTTGGAGAATTGATTTAATTATTGAATGGTGAGTCCGATAATTACCAAATGTTGCAGGATTGTTCACAATTCACTCTAGTCCATTGTGAGTAAGTGATAGGACACACCACCAAGGTCAAGGTCATCTGGAGTCAATACCGGGTGTGGCCTCCGCGTGTGTTGACAACTGCCTGGCACCGCCTGCCCATTGAAGCAACCAGAGTACGGATGACGTCCCGGGGGATGGTGGCCCACTCGGCCTGCAAGGCTGCTGCCAGCTCGGGCAGGGTCTGGGGCTGTGGTTGTCGCTGTCGGAGGCGTCGGTCCAACTCGTCCCATAGATGCTCAATTGGGTTCAAATCCGGTGATATCGATGGCCAAGGAAGGACATTAATGTTGTTGTTCTGTAGGAAAGCCGTTGTGAGACGTGCTGTGTGAGGCCTGGCGTTGTCATGTTGGAACACTGCGTTGGCGTTGGCCATAACTGGAACGATGTGTGGCCGGAGGATCTGGTCAATGTAGCCCTGTGCATTCAGGTTGCCCTGCACGTGGACCAGGTCAGTTCTGCCAGTGTGTGAGATGGCTGCCCACACCATGACACTACCCCCGCCGAATCTGTCCACTTCCTGCACGCAGTTTGCCGCATAACGTTCACCACGACGCCTATACACGCGACATCTTCCATCATGACGTCGGAGCAGAAATCGGGACTCGTCACTGAACCACACCTGTCTCCATCGCAGTTGAGGCCATTGTCGATGAATCTGGCACCACTGCAGTCGGAGTCGACGGTGTTGTGGTGTTAAGATGACACCTCGAACTGGACGTCTGGCACGAATTCCTACCTCACGTAGGCGGTTCCGTACGGTCTGGTCGGATATCCTGCGCAAACCTGGTATTGCTGCGGCTGTGGAGGTGGCAGTAGTCAATCGTTCCCGAAGGTGGCGTACCCGGATGTAGCGGTCCTGCCCGGGGGTAGTGACCCGTGGTCGACCGGATCTAGGGAGGTCATGTGTTGATCCATGTTGCTGGTAACGGTCCCACAGTCTGGAGATGGTGCTTGGGGACACATGGAATGCCCTGGCAACGGCCGTTCTGGATTCGCCTGCGTCTAGTCGGCCGATGGCATTGTTTCTCTGCGGTTCACTGAGACGTGGCATGTCCTGGATTGTCAACTGTCGGCCAGATACAGAGGCCAGGCAAGCGAACACCCTGCACTTTTATACTGTCGGTGTTCATGTTGCACGTGCAGACAACGCACGTGCAGTGGTGACATGGTTTGCACGTGGCTGCGTTTTTGCGAATATTCACATTTTGGAACTTTATTGTACAGTAGCTGCGTTTTATCGAATGTAACCGTGGGAATGTGTTTGGGACATGCAATGACCTTATATTCACAAAGCATGAACCGGTAGGAAACATAAAATCGGAGTTATAACCCATTTGTACCCTTTTGCGTTTCTTTTTTTGAAGAGTATATATTAAAAGGAGGAGACTGCTTATTTAACAATAGCTCTATTTGTTGTTGCTAGAGGCTAAATTAGTGTAATGGTGGTAGCATCACTTAATAATGACTGAATGGTGTTTATAAACTTCAGTTAATGTACTAAGTAATAGACTTATAATTAATGTCACCTTCGTTCTGGCTATAGTAGATGGGTGTTCACACAACTACTTGCTTGTACTAGTATATTGACTTAAATGCATGAATTTTCCAGAGGTACTGTGCGGACACGAAACATATGGAAGGCCAAGTGCAACATTTGTTATAATTGTGTGTAGGTAACAATACCCAAACATATCAATGTTTCCAAACATAATGTTTGTTATATAAGTATTAGGTAATAGTAGCGGAGAATTATTGACCATGTATTATTATATCTGAGATGTATGATTGAGATTTTATATTTTGTTTTCCACTCTTAAAGGCATATAGCCCCTTTCCCGGGGAGTTGTCATGTGACTATAGAAATAACCCACCTTTTCTTCCATCTCAGTAGTAATCTAGGTTACCTTTATTATAATCCTTGATTTACCTGGGTTGCGAATAGATTTGTAAACTTCCCTATGGGAATATGCCTTTAAAATTTGGAATCATGGAATTTACCATTGGTCTGTCATCTTGTGTAAACCTGAAATTACATTTACAAATTGTAGGGAGAGGCCTTGATATAGGCATTTTGCCTGTTGGCCAATCCCCAACCAGCATTATAATTGGGAATAAATATTGTTTAAACCATAAACTTTCCTGGTAATTTGGAAACATCCCCATACAGTGGGGAGCTATATGCTCTCAATGTGGCATAGCTATCGACAATCTTTCGTTTATTAACCACAATGAAATTATGAGGCATAGCATGGTCTGAACCAGAACCTGGGGGGGGGTCCGAATATAAACTAAGTGAACCCTGTTGTCTACATTGTCTCTGGACACCTATATGAATCCCCTGTGCATGCTGTAACCTCACCGTGGTGCAGGGGTGTAACATTCTCTTTAAGAATGGCCAATACAGCACAAAATTGAAATTTTGAGTAAAAGTCAGTATCTATCTGTGGTATTTGTGTTTTTGCACAGTTCTTTACTCTGTGTTTTTATTTAAATCTTGAATTTTTGTGTTGATGTTGATCGTCACTTTATTTGTTTGCATTACTATAGTTTGACACCCAATAGCCAATGTATTTGTCATGCTGGGGTGTCGTTAAATATGCATTCATTCATTCATTCCTATATGAATAGCCTAATATTACTCTGTAAAAATTTGAACCCCACCCTGAACCCCCCCCCCCCCCTCCAGCCTACACCCCTGGAATTCTGACTGGTACCATTCTGAACAAAATTAACATTGTGCCACGGTATACTGCTTCAATCTACAGTTGTAGCTAGCACCTACCAATGGAGTGAAAATGTTCCAAGGCCTTGTGGGCCGAGCCAAAGTAGACGGTTTCTCCTGCAGACAGCAGCATCAGGTTGTCAAACAGCTTGAAGATGGAGTATCGAGGCTGGTGTATGGAAAATACTATTGTCTGGCCTTTGTCACCCATCCTGAAAACATTGATGTGAAAAGCAGCGAGTGAGTGAGATGGAGTACCGAGGTTGGTGTATGGAAAATACTATTGTCTGACCTTACGATACTACACTGTGACCAAAGTGAGCTCCGTGGTCTAGTGGATAAGCTGCTGGACAATCAAGCTGACGACAGTGGTTCAAATTCCGTCAAAGCTGGCTCACACATCTATCACCCTCTGCCTATCATTATCATTATCTTAATATACTTTTTTTTGTATATATAAAGGTTAGAAGCCTCAGACTCTATTTTATGACGTATGTACATTTTTGTTTTGTTTAAAATTATCTTTGAGCTACTTTCAAGAACCAGGATGACCAGCAACACGTTATTTTGCTGTAATTCATAACTGAAGCAAAATCTTGCATGTAATGTGTAAATTATGGCAGAAAAACTAACAACCCAAAAATATTTTACACTGATGTAAAAAAAAACCACCTCAAGCGCTATGTATATCCTATTGTAGCATCAGGCGTGGATGTAGGATTTCTGAAAGTATGTGTGTGGGGGGGGGGGGGGGGGGGGGGGGGTCCGAATATGATGACTGATCTCTCCTTTTACAAAGTACAGTTAATACAATCATGTTTCCCCTTAAAGGTTATGTCGGTTTTCAAAAAGGGGGGGGGGGAGGTCCGGACTCCTGGAACCCACCCACCCCCCCCCCACCCCCACCCCACGGATCTGCTACTGAGCATGACAAAGTTGTCAGATGATTAATCATTATTAGTGTGGTCCTTAACCATATTTCTGACGCCATATAACCAAAAATAAAATGTGTTGAGTGCGTTGTTAAATAAAACATTTCTTTCTTTCTAATAGTAGTCAGTAGCTTTAATTAAAACGTACCTCTTTAAGAGCAGCATGACTGAACTGACCGTGTTTCAGGGTAAGGGTATTACCTCTTTAAGAGCAGCATCTCAGAACTGGCCGTGTTTCAGGGTAAGGGGTATTACCTCTTTAAGAGCAGCATCTCAGAACTGGCCGTGTTTCAGGGTAAGGGGTCTTACCTCTTTAAGAGCAGTGTCACTGAACTGGCCGTGTTTCAGGGTAAGGGTATTACCTCTTTAAGAGAAGCATGACATAACTGGCCGTGTTTCAGGGTAAGGGTATTACCTCTTTAAGAGCAGCATCACAGAACTGGCTGTGCTTGCATCGAGTCCGGTTGTCGGCTCATCGAGAAAGAGAACTGGGGGAGAAATAATCAGCTCCATTCCAATGTTCGTTCTCTTTCTCTCTCCACCAGACACACCGCGAATAAACTCGGTCCCCACCTGAAACAAGAGGAAGAATTTTGGAAGTAATTAAATACGTGTGTATATGAAAATAATAACCAATTATATATATAGTCACGTGAGAGTCAGAAGAACGTAAGAGCATCAAAATTCATTTTTAAAAAGCCAAGATAATGAAGTAGTTAAGATCTCGAATTTGTTTTAATGACAATGAAAGCTGAACATATTTACGATTTCTTTGTATATTTGCGGTATTTATAGCATATTAGGTGTTTTATTAGTTATTTGTTTAAATAGTTGTAGTTACAACAATTATTCATGATTAAATTAAATGCGTCATTTACGACCAACAGTATATCAAGTAAATTTAAATATTTATTCTGAAAGAACCATCACTTCTAAAACATTTCAGTTTTGCAAATCACATATTTATTTTTAAAAAGGAGAAAGCTAATAAATAGAAAATATTTAGAAGCAAACATTCAAAAAGGATTACAAGTAGAAGTACGTATTAATAAAATCACCGCTTAAACAAAATGTTACGTGAAAAAAATGTTATTTTACTTTTGTTAATAATAATACGATAAATAAAATCACCAACTAAACAAAATAATAATGTAAAAAAAACTCCTCTGACTCGTGAAATCCTTGTTTTCTTTGACCCATCCCTGATTTTTTGTGACCTTATCTGGTGCAGGGTTTCTGCCAAACGGTAAAATGGTTATGGTACCATACGCAAATATTTTTGCAGAATGTTTTTTAAGTTAACTTTTTTACAAAATTAATTACTCTTATCATTACTGTATGATTTTCTTAATCCTAACCCTAAACTTAACCCATTTTCTTTCTGAGGGAGGACCCCCCCCCCCCCCCCCCCCCCCCATATCTCTGTTTTTATCTGGCAGAAACACTGTGGTGGTAGTGCTCAATGTTCGTTGTTTGATGATGGTGCATCAGAATCAGACGACTTGTCCATACAAAACCTCTTTTTCTAGGTAAGTATTCGTTCCTGATGAGTCATCAGAAAAGCTGATGTCAGGTTGTGTGCAGTGTTCTTTTCGTATTCTTTGTGCAGATAGTTCCTGGTTCTGCTGCCTCAGGGTGTACTTCATTAGTTTCAAGAATACCTGGTTTATCAGCTAGTGCGACAGACAAACCAGAATAGTTAAGCAAACTGAAACTGGTATCCTTATATGAAGAAACTATGTTCAGCACCTTATTGGTTTGGGATACATCGGGTTCAAGTGAAGCTCATTCAAAGGATATAGGGTTTACATTTCCAATGAGGGTGTGTACTGAATATCAAATTCAGAAGTAGTGAACACTACATGTATACCATGTCCACCTGTTGAGTTAGCAGGATTCTCTCCAGGTTATATTGAGTGAACAGTGATCTCGCCAGGTTACAACGTGTGTTCAGTGATCTCTCCAGATTATGTTGTGTGTCCAGTGATCTCTCCAGGCTCTATTGTGTGTCCAGTGATCTCTCCAGGTTCTGTTGTGTGTCCAGTGATCTTTCCAGGTTCTATTGTGTGTTGGGTGTACTCTGGGTTCTGTTGTGTGTTCAGTGCACATTCCTGGTTTTATTGTGTATTTGGTGATCTCTCCGGGTTCTGTTGTGTGTCCAGTGATCTCTCCAGGTTATATTGTGTGTTCAGTGATCTCTTCAGGTTCCGTTGTGTGTCCGGTGATCTCTCCAAGTTCTATTGTGTATCCAGTGATCTGTCCAGGTTCTATTGTGTGTCCAGTGATATCTCCAGGTTCTGTTGTGTGTTCAGTGATCTCTCCATGTAATGTTCAGGTTTTGTTGTGAGTTCTCTATTATGTTCAGGTTCTGTTGTGAGTGCTAGCTCATGTTCAGGTTCTGTTGCAAGTGACTGGATAAAAGCTGTGGTATGTGCTGTCCTGTCTGTTGGGAAGTGCATATAAAAGATACCTTTCTGCATTAGGAAAAATGTAGCGGATTTCCTCTGATGACTATGAGTCATAATAACCAAATGTTTAACATCCAATAGCCGATGATTAATTAATCAATGTGCTCTAGTGATGTTGTTAAAACAAACAAATAAACTGTTGCAAGTGCTATGTCACGTTCATTTTCTATGGTAATTATTTTCTCATGTTCAGCTTTTTGCTATGTTATGTTCAGGTCTTGTTGTCACTGATGTGCCAAGTTCTGTTGTGTATGCTACGAGGGGTGATTGATAAGTTCGTGGCCTAAGGCAGAAGTACATGAGCTGCACATGTTTCAATGAATTTGAGTGCAGTTCAACTTGTTGAATGATTACACAGAATGTTTGAAGTTGAGTTGTTTTTCTGTTAGAGACAATTAAACATTGAGCATCGGTGGTTTCTGATAATATGGGCAACATCGGCCATCGTGCGGTCATTCGCTACCTCGGTCTCAAGGGCTTAACACCCAAGGAGATCCATGAAGACATAGTGATCACACTAGGGGAGGATTCCCCTTCATACAGCATGGTGAAGAAGTCGGCTGCTGAATTCAAACGTGGCAGAGAGTCTGGAAGACGACCCCCGTCCGGGAAGGCCAATCACCGTCACCACACGAGACCATTGCCACGATACATGACATCATCATGGCAGACAGACGAGTAACGGAGCGTTACATTGCCACTGAGTTGGGTATTTCCCAGGAACGCGTCCATGCAGTCATCCACAACGAACTTCAAATGTCCAAGGTGTCAGCACGTTGAGTCCCAAAGTTCCTTGGACCTGATCTGAAGCGGACTAGGCTCAACATGTCAAGGGGAAATCTTGCCATTTTTTAGGCGGATCCCAACAGTTTTCTTCGGTAATTTGTGACTATGGATGAGACCTGCGTCCATCACATCCAACCAGAGACGAAGCAACAATTGAAGCAGTGGAAACACCCAGGTTTTCCGCCTCCGAAAAAAGCCAAGACTGTGATGGTGCTGGCCTCCATTTTCTGGGATGCAGAAGGAGTGCTGTTGGTGGACTACCTAGGCAAGGGTCACACTATCACCGGGGCCTATTATGCTGATCTTCTGAGACAGCTACGGGAATAAATCAAGCAGATTCGGCGTGGAAAGCTGACAAGAGGAGTGCTCTTCCTCCAGGACAATGCTCCGGCACACACGTCCACAGTGGTCATAGCTGCTATTCAGAAATGTGGATTCAAACTTGTCGAACACTCACCCTATTCTCCGGATTTGGTTCCTACTACCTCTTCTCGAAAATGAAAAAGGAGCTCGGTGATCATCATTTTGCCACAGATGATGATATTATGAATGCTGTGGACCACTTTCTGAGGGCCCAAAATGGCGCCTTCTACACAGAAGGGATCCGTCTGCTCCATGACCGCTGGACTAAGTGTGTTAATGTAGGAGGGGACTATGTTGAAAAATTACTGTATTTGATTTTCTAAAACTGACTCCTTCTACCTTAGGCCACGAACTTATCAATCACCCCTCGTATACTATATATCATGTTCAGGTCCTGTTCTGTGTGCTATGTTGATGTTGTGCTAATATTTTGGTGTGTGTGTGTGTGTGTGTGTGTGTGTGTGTGTGTGTGTGTGTGTGTGTGTGTGTGTGAGTGTGTGTGTATGTTGTGTCATGTTCATGTTCAACATTATGTTGCTTAGCTTAGCTTAGTAGTAACTAGTTTAACGTGTCCATAGTCCATATACCACTAGGGTTTTGAACACGTCTATCCCAAGTCCGGCCTCCGATAGGATCGGGGATCTGACTCGGGGATATTCTGTTGCAAATATTTGTCAACTGTAAAGTTAATCAAAGTTCATAAATTTTGCTATCGTTTATGTTGAGGCCACATTCACTTTATTCGCCTTTTAACCTTGCGTCTGATTACACTGTCTTTTGTTATTGGACTTTGTCCTGGATAACTTACAATGACGTTTGTATGTGCAATATTATTAATTCATAATGCCTACATTAGGGCAATCCTGTAGATCTTCAAAGGCAGCTGAAAAGCGGAACTTGATCACCGTAACATATAATTAAATACATGTAGGCTACATCCAAAATCAGTATATTCTTGCACTGTGGTCGTATATGCCACATACAACATTATTATGAATTAAAATTGTATCTACAGATACAAATTACATGTTGGAAACTTTGCTTCAATTAAAAACATTTCAAAATAGATATTTGTTTTTCAAGAAAATTCACCAAAACATGTTTATTATTATAATTATGGTGCACATAAAATAGCAAACCATACAAACATTAATATTACTGCAATTCCTATTTATAGATATACAGATACCATTCTTGTCTGCTGCCAAATGGTTCGTTGCATGCAGTACCAAATATTTCTCTTAAATAGACCGGGCTCTCACAACGACAAAAGTCATATTATTTTTAGGATTCAAACACATAAAAATATTGACATAATGCATGCTCTATTGTACTTCGCATTTGTAATTTCTATCACAGACCGATAACAAAGAATACATATGTGTCGTATTTGGCACATACGACCTATGTCAGACATAATTATATAACAAATTGTATTTAAAAAGGGTGTATCTACCACACACGACCAGTCGTGTTCATATAATGGACAGCAAGCAAATCGGAGGAAAGTCGTATGTGTCAGTTACGTCTATTTTCGTGCAAATTGGTATCTGTAATTCACTAACGACCATTTAAATTCTTCTGTATAAGCGATGCAATTAGGGACACAGCTACGATTTTTTTGTGACAATATGTAATCGGGGGTGGCGATTCCGAATATGCAAAAAAGACGTTTTAGGTCGTATTTGCCACTTACGACCTTTTAGCTCTCACGCGACGATATATATATACTATTGTTGTCACGTGTCATTATTTTAGAAATGTATTGAACATGGAATTAACTTTTTAAGCAAGTTTAACTGTGATCTATGTTTTATTGATGTAGGACTTATAGTTATGAGAAATGCTAAACTCAGACTCCCAACTGTCACGGCGAATTTAGCCAACTCTCCGATCTCACGATTTCTACGATTGTACAGTTTGTCTGGCTAGTCTGAGCACTCTTAAGCTGTATCCTAACCGGTAGTTAGGATGCTGCAATGGAAATCAATGATTCCCTAAAACTAATCGCTCGCATCGCTCGCGTCACTTGCGGCCGGTTAGGATACAGCTTTATAAAGCGACGTATACAACTCGTATGACCGATTGTCTAACTTAGTCATCACAGTTAGAAGTCTTATCCTAGCATCTCATAACTTTAAGTCCTAAACGCAAACATTTACGGTAAAGCCACTCTGCTATATTTACACGTAAGTCTAGCCTATTTGTGATAAATAACTACAAATTAATTGATTAATTCTGTATATTATAATCTTTTCAAAATTAACTCGATCATCAATATCAAAATTGTAATGTGTTGCTAATCTGTGTAAACAGTGCTTTCCTTCAGAATCCTTGGCAAAAACTATGAAGTACAAAACATAGATAGAATACATTAATTGTGTATTCATTAAAACAGGGGGCGGGATTTGGCTCAGTCGGTTGAGTGTTCGCTTGAGGTGCTTGCATCGCAGGATCGAACCACCTGGGTGAATCCATTCAACTGATTGGGGGCTTTTCTCGTTCCAACCAGTGCACCACAATTGGTTAACGGCCGTGATATGTGCTTTCCAGTCTGTGGGAAAGTTTATATAAAAGATCCCATGCTGCTAATGGAAAAATGTAGCAGGTTTCCTATGATGACTATGAGTCAGAATTACCAAATGTTTGACATTCAATAGCCGATGATTAATTAACCAATGTGTTCTAGTGGTGCCGTTAAACAATTATTTGTTTTTTAACTTTCATTAAAATAGTTCTTTGTCAATATGAAGATGCAATTCAGGATGAAGCTTGCGATGTCACACAATATTATATTTTGCAATAATGTAAATTTATAAATATACTCTTCAAAAAAAGAAACGCAAAAGGGTACAAATGGGTTATAACTCCGATTTTATGTTTCCTACCGGTTCATGCTTTGTGAATATAAGGTCATTGCATGTCCCAAACACATTCCCACGGTTACATTCGATAAAACGCAGCTACTGTACAATAAAGTTCCAAAATGTGAATATTCGCAAAAACGCAGCCACGTGCAAACCATGTCACCACTGCACGTGCGTTGTCTGCACGTGCAACATGAACACCGACAGTATAAAAGTGCAGGGTGTTCGCTTGCCTGGCCTCTGTATCTGGCCGACAGTTGACAATCCAGGACATGCCACGTCTCAGTGAACCGCAGAGAAACAATGCCATCGGCCGACTAGACGCAGGCGAATCCAGAACGGCCGTTGCCAGGGCATTCCATGTGTTCCCAAGCACCATCTCCAGACTGTGGGACCGTTACCAGCAACATGGATCAACACGTGACCTCCCTAGATCCGGTCGACCACGGGTCACTACCCCCGGGCAGGACCGCTACATCCGGGTACGCCACCTTCGGGAACGATTGACTACTGCCACCTCCACAGCCGCAGCAATACCAGGTTTGCGCAGGATATCCGACCAGACCGCACGGAACCGCCTACGTGAGGTAGGAATTCGTGCCAGACGTCCAGTTCGAGGTGTCATCTTAACACCACAACACCGTCGACTCCGACTGCAGTGGTGCCAGATTCATCGACAATGGCCTCAACTGCGATGGAGACAGGTGTGGTTCAGTGACGAGTCCCGATTTCTGCTCCGACGTCATGATGGAAGATGTCGCGTGTATAGGCGTCGTGGTGAACGTTATGCGGCAAACTGCGTGCAGGAAGTGGACAGATTCGGCGGGGGTAGTGTCATGGTGTGGGCAGCCATCTCACACACTGGCAGAACTGACCTGGTCCACGTGCAGGGCAACCTGAATGCACAGGGCTACATTGACCAGATCCTCCGGCCACACATCGTTCCAGTTATGGCCAACGCCAACGCAGTGTTCCAACATGACAACGCCAGGCCTCACACAGCACGTCTCACAACGGCTTTCCTACAGAACAACAACATTAATGTCCTTCCTTGGCCATCGATATCACCGGATTTGAACCCAATTGAGCATCTATGGGACGAGTTGGACCGACGCCTCCGACAGCGACAACCACAGCCCCAGACCCTGCCCGAGCTGGCAGCAGCCTTGCAGGCCGAGTGGGCCACCATCCCCCGGGACGTCATCCGTACTCTGGTTGCTTCAATGGGCAGGCGGTGCCAGGCAGTTGTCAACACACGCGGAGGCCACACCCGGTATTGACTCCAGATGACCTTGACCTTGGTGGTGTGTCCTATCACTTACTCACAATGGACTAGAGTGAATTGTGAACAATCCTGCAACATTTGGTAATTATCGGACTCACCATTCAATAATTAAATCAATTCTCCAAATGTTACGACAATGTGGTTTTGCCTTTCTTCTTTTGAAGAGTATATATACTAATTTTTAAAATGAAATTATTGATAAAAAAATTTGTGTGGGCTTCTAATTATAATCTTTACATTTCAAAACAAAAGTGAATAAATATTTTGTTTATTATCCAACTCTGAGACAGCCCCTTTAAGACAAGTCTTAGTGTTAAACTTAGGGTGGTTTTCCATGTGAGCAGGTTTTGACACAGTGCGCGGAATGCAAAAAAAAAAAACGGACGCATAATAATTTTCTTGTATGGACCTCCCAAGCACCATTTAACTAAGTGACAGTCACACATTTCATATTTTATTGAAAATCTCCTGTTACTTATACCATCTTGTCACGTTTATACTATTTATTATGTGTGTTCCTCTAACGCCGTTGTGGAACGGCCTGAGTGTAATAAAGTTCTGGACCCATATTCACAAAATATCGTAAGCCTAGTTTTACACGTAAACGTAAATCTACGACTGAAGAGCTATTCACGAAACAACGAAAACGTAAGTTACGTGTAAAGTTGGACGTAAATATAAGAGTGCCTCAGGTTGCAACTAACGCTGCACGTAAGTTGTGTACATATAATAAATCAAGCACGATCGCCGTTATTTACTATTATTTACGGAAACTAGCAGCATTTCCAATAAATGAAGCAGTTTGCTATGGCGAACGCCCATGGATTGAACATATTTTTGTTCGTGATCGAACGGATGTTTTCGACTTGGCCAATTTCTCCTGAGTTATCTTTTCCTTTTTAAGAAATGTCCTCAAGTTCGTACCAAAACGCGGATCCCCACCAATACCAAAATGCCATGGTTCACTGTTCGCAATGTTATTGTTAGCAGACGACAAACAAAATTGCGTTTTGCGCATTTGTTATTTACCCGGTAGCCATCGTTTCTAATGTGTTTTTATTAATTACTCCAGTGAGAATGTTAAATCGTAGATTTACGTCCAACTAAGTTACGTTTACATTTACGACCATCTTTGAGAATAAGGTGCTTCTTGCACGTAAACGTAAATCTACGGCACACGTAAGTGCTAGTCGTAGACGTAAATTTACACTTTTTTGTGAATATGGGTCCTGTTCTGTTCTGTTCTGTTCTGTTCTGTTTTATACTGACAAATGATGCCTCAATTAAATCCAGTGTCCGAGTTTTCTTTTATTTAAGCACGTTTACTAAATTGCTCAACTTATTTGACTACGTATATATAATTATGTAACATAGCCTATCATATTATGATAACCCTACCTTTCTGTCTGCACATTCTGTAAGGCCAAGTTCGTGTATCACCTGGTCAACACGCAGACGTCGTTGTTGCTTAGTAACAGATGACGGCAATCGCAGTGCTGCTGAGAAACTGAGGTTTTCTCTGATTGTTAATGTTCCCATGACAACGTCGTCCTAAAACAAATAAACAGTAAATTACTGTGTAAGAAGCTTTTGGCACATTTTATCTTTATCTTTCTTTCCTTTTTAAAAACAAAAAATATATTATTTTTTTTTTTTTTTTTTATTTACTTTTTATTGTAGTGTATGTTTTTGCGTGTGCGCACGTGCATGACGTTTTAATATTATGTTTACTTTTTTTCTCTTTTTTTTTCATTTTATTTATTTCAAACTGTTTTAACACAATGAAAAAATACTATTCGAAGTAAATTTTAGTTCGCAATTGGAATGTAGGCCCTATATTTATTTATTTTTAAATAGCTTTATAATTTGTTCTTCTTCATAAAACTTTTAAGTTTTAAGTGTTTTTATGTGAAAATTTAACTTGGTAACAGGAAGAAAACGGTTGTTGTTTTGTTTGTTTGTTGTTTTCTGTTTTTGTTTGTTTGTTTGTTGGGGGGGGGGTGTTGTTTTTTGGGGGTGGAGGGGTAAAGGGAAAATATATTGTGGATGGGTTAAACATTAGCAAATAACAAAACTACCCTGATGTTAGGCTATTCAATGGATTTTCAAAATGAATATGGCTGCACCTGTACGACATATCCCACCATGCATTTGTAGTTCTCTGGGGGAGGAGAACCATCCAGAAGTACATCTCCTGAAACATCTTTAGGATCCTTTCTGCCAGCGAGAACATCCAGTAACCTAATAAAGTAACACGGTAATAAGTGGTATACAGAGACATGGTTGTTGGGGGGAGGCAGGGGGGGGGGGTGCGGATCGGCGCAATTTCCGTCAGTACATGCCTACGATATCTTCTAAAAAGAAAGAAAGAGTTTTATTTAACGACGCACTCAACACATTTTATTTACGGTTATATGGCGTCAGACATATGGTTAAGGACCGCACAGATTTAAGAGGAAACCCGTTGTCGCCACTACATGGGCTACTCTTCCGATTAGCAGCAAGGGATTTTTTATTTGCGCTTCCCACAGGCAGGATAGCGCAAACCATGGCCTTTGTTGAACCAGTTATGGATCACTGGTCGGTGCAAGTGGTTTACACCTACCCATTGAGCCTTGCGGAGCACTCACTCAGGGTTTTGGAGTCGGTACCTGGATTAAAAATCCCATGCCTCGACTGGGATCCGAACCCAGTACCTACCAGCCTGTAGACCGATGGCCTGCCACGGCGCCACCGAGGTCGGTAATATCTTTTAAAGGTTTTAAATACAGAAGGACGAAGGAGAAGAACTGTTTTAAAAAAAACGACGAACTTAACAAATTATATTTACGGTTATATGACGTCGGACATATAGATAAGGACCACACAGATATTGAGGGAGGAACCCCGCTGTACGCCAATAACCCGCTCAAGGCTACTCTTTTCGATTTGCAGCAAGGGATCTTTTATTATGCACCCATTCCGATACGATAGGCTAGCACAGTACCACGGCCTGTTCAATGTACCAATCGAGAAATAGCCCGATGAGCCGTGATCGACACGTGGTACTATCGTCCTGTACGACCGAGCATAACAAATATCTTGTTCTGGTGTACCATAGCTTGGTGAAATTTATACTGTAAACTACGAGCATGAAAAGGCCTGATGCTGCGGTGAATAAAATGACATGGTAATGTTATAGCCATAAACACTAACAATGATAAAGGACCTGTTCCTGCTGTATGGCAATTAATGAAATACTTCAAATGAATGACATGACTAAGGCATTGATACCAATATACGTCGACAAATGGTTCCAGTTAATGATCCTGCCAACGCAGTGTTCCATGACAACGCCAGGCCTCAGCACAGCAAACGTACTCACAACGGCTATCTCCTACAGAACAACAACATACAAATGTCCTTCTTTAGGCTCCATCGATAATCACTTGATATTTCGAACCCAATTTGAGCATCTATGGGACGAGTTTGACCGAACGCTTCCGACAGCGACAACCACGAGCCCCCAGAACCATGCCCCGAGCTGTACAGCAGCCTGGCAGGCCCGAGTGGGTCCACCCATCCCCCGTGACGACGTTCATCCGTACTCTGGTTGCCCCCCTCAATGGCAGGGCCTGGTGCCGAGGCAGTTGTCAAACACACGCGGATAGCCCACCCGGTATTGACTCCAGATGACCTTGACCTTGGTGGTGTGTCCTATCACTGTACTACATACAAATGGACTAGAGTGAATTGTGAACAATCCTGCAACATTTGGTAATTATCGGACTCACCATTCAATAATTAAATCAATTCCCCAAATGTTACGACATGTGGTTTTGCCTTTCTTCTTTTGAAGAGTATATATACTAATTTTTAAAATGAATTATTGATAAAAAACATTTGTGTGGGCTTCTAATTATAATCTTTACATTTCAAAACAAAAGTGAATAAATATTTTGTTTATTATCCAACTCTGAGACAGCCCCTTTAAGACAAGTCTTAGGGTTAACTTAGGGGGTTAGGGTGGTTTTTTCCATGTGAGCAGGTTTTGACACAGTGCGCGGAATGCAAAAAAAAAAAAAACGGACGCATAATAATTTTCTTGTATGGACCTCCCAAGCACCATTTAACTAAGTGACAGTCACACATTTCATATTTTATTGAAAATCTCCTGTTACTTATACCATCTTGTCACGTTTATACTATTTATTATGTGTGTTCCTCTAACGCCGTTGTGGAACGGCCTGAGTGTAATAAAGTTCTGGACCCATATTCACAAAATATCGTAAGCCTAGTTTTACACGTAAACGTAAATCTACGACTGAAGAGCTATTCACGAAACAACGAAAACGTAAGTTACGTGTAAAGTTGGACGTAAATATAAGAGTGCCTCAGGTTGCAACTAACGCTGCACGTAAGTTGTGTACATATAATAAATCAAGCACGATCGCCGTTATTTACTATTATTTACGGAAACTAGCAGCATTTCCAATAAATGAAGCAGTTTGCTATGGCGAACGCCCACGGATTGAACATATTTTTGTTCGTGATCGAACGGATGTTTTCGACTTGGCCAATTTCTCCTGAGTTATCTTTTCCTTTTTAAGAAATGTCCTCAAGTTCGTACCAAAACGCGGATCCCCACCAATACCAAAAATGCCATGGTTCACTGTTCGCAATGTTATTGTTAGCAGACGACAAACAAAATTGCGTTTTGCGCATTTGTTATTTACCCGGTAGCCATCGTTTCTAATGTGTTTTTATTAATTACTCCAGTGAGAATGTTAAATCGTAGATTTACGTCCAACTAAGTTACGTTTACATTTACGACCGTCTTTGAGAATAAGGTGCTTCTTGCACGTAAACGTAAATCTACGGCACACGTAAGTGCTAGTCGTAGACGTAAATTTACACTTTTTTGTGAATATGGGTCCTGTTCTGTTCTGTTCTGTTCTGTTCTGTTTTATACTGACAAATGATGCCTCAATTAAATCCAGTGTCCGAGTTTTCTTTTATTTAAGCACGTTTACTAAATTGCTCAACTTATTTGACTACGTATATATAATTATGTAACATAGCCTATCATATTATGATAACCCTACCTTTCTGTCTGCACATTCTGTAAGGCCAAGTTCGTGTATCACCTGGGTCAACACGCAGACGTCGTTGTTGCTTAGTAACAGATGACGGCCAATCGCAGTGCTGCTGAGAAACTGAGGTTTTCTCTGATTGTTAATGTTCCCATGACAACGTCGTCCTAAAACAAATAAACAGTAAATTACTGTGTAAGAAGCTTTTGGCACATTTTATCTTTATCTTTCTTTCCTTTTTAAAAACAAAAAATATATTATTTTTTTATTTTTTTTTATTTACTTTTTATTGTAGTGTATGTTTTTGCGTGTGCGCACGTGCATGACGTTTTAATATTATGTTTACTTTTTTTCTCTTTTTTTTTTCATTTTATTTATTTCAAACTGTTTTAACACAATGAAAAAATACTATTCGAAGTAAATTTTAGTTCGCAATTGGAATGTAGGCCCTATATTTATTTATTTTTAAATAGCTTTATAATTTGTTCTTCTTCATAAAACTTTTAAGTTTTAAGTGTTTTTTTATGTGAAAATTTAACTTGGTAACAGGAAGAAAAACGGTTGTTGTTTTGTTTGTTTTGTTGTTTTCTGTTTTTGTTTGTTTGTTTGTTGGGGGGGGGGGTTTGTTTTTTGGGGGTGGAGGGGGGGTAAAGGGAAAATATATTGTGGATGGGTTAAACATTAGCAAATAACAAAACTACCCTGATGTTAGGCTATTCAATGGATTTTCAAAATGAATATGGCTGCACCTGTACGACATATCCCACCATGCATTTGTAGTTCTCTGGGGGAGGAGAACCATCCAGAAGTACATCTCCTGAAACATCTTTAGGATCCTTTCTGCCAGCGAGAACATCCAGTAACCTAATAAAGTAACACGGTAATAAGTGGTATACAGAGACATGGTTGTTGGGGGGAGGCAGGGGGGGGGGGGGTGCGGATCGGCGCAATTTCCGTCAGTACATGCCTACGATATCTTCTAAAAAGAAAGAAAGAGTTTATTTAACGACGCACTCAACACATTTTATTTACGGTTATATGGCGTCAGACATATGGTTAAGGACCGCACAGATTTAAGAGGAAACCCGTTATCGCCACTACATGGGCTACTCTTCCGATTAGCAGCAAGGGATCTTTTATTTGCGCTTCCCACAGGTACAAACCATGGCCTTTGTTGAACCAGTTATGGATCACTGGTCGGTGCAAGTGGTTTACACCTACCCATTGAGCCTTGCGGAGCACTCACTCAGGGTTTTGGAGTCGGTACCTGGATTAAAAATCCCATGCCTCGACTGGGATCCGAACCCAGTACCTACCAGCCTGTAGACCGATGGCCTGCCACGGCGCCACCGAGGTCGGTAATATCTTTTAAAGGTTTTAATACAGAAGGACGAAGGAAGAAACTGTTTTAACGACGAACTTAACAAATTATATTTACGGTTATATGACGTCGGACATATAGATAAGGACCACACAGATATTGAGGGAGGAAACCCGCTGGCGCCACTTCAAGGCTACTCTTTTCGATTTGCAGCAAGGGATCTTTTATATGCACCATTCCATAGATAGGCTAGCACATACCACGGCCTTCAATGTACCAATCGTGGTGCACTGGCTGGAGCGAGAAATAGCCCGATGAGCCGATCGACGGGGATCGATCCCATACCGACCGCGCATCAAGCGAGCGCTTTACCACTGGGCTACGTCCCGCCCCCTTAATACAGAGTTCTACATTATAAGTTGAAAATAATACATTGCAAAATAATCGATTGTTTGCTATGAATATTCATGATATATGCTATTGCAATGACAACGAATTATTTGACTGGATCGATCGTACATGGTTGTTCGTTGAAGTATAATTATTTCATTTGATCCAACAATTCGGTACACGACTTTCTTACACACCCGCTGGGGATAACACCATGCGTTATTTTTGGTTACACATGGTTGTTAACACATTTACGTGTATTTACAATTTCAAGACATACGACTGGCTGCTCCTAGGTGATGACCAGGTCACCAATGCTATACAACCAATGAAAAACTACACGATGGAACTCGATTAGACTGTGACGTATAATTAACCTGACATTCATGTGTCTATGTCGCGTAAGTCGGCTACAAGCGCAACTGCTGTAAATAACGTTTAGTCGAAAAAGATGTTAAAATTTGCCAAAAAACAACAACAACTGGTTTTTGACAATCTGATTAAAATTAGCTCTATTGGTCTACCAGTAAATCTAACAGCATTGTGTGGACTCCCATGTCCAGGTGACATTTCATCTATAAATAACAATTAAAATATCGACCAATTATACTTCGCCTTTTATAGCGTTATTCGGAAGCAAACAAATTATAAAAATAATAGGCGAACGTGTAGGTCTATTTCAATATTGAAAAAACAGGGGGAGGGGGGTGCAGTAATAAACTCTGGATTGCATGCTAGTTTAAACAGATTTTATGGCATCACGGGATTTTTTTCGTCTTGAAACGAATTTTATATAAAATTTTATATTGAAATTAGTTTCCGGAATACTCCGTAATTCACCCGAATCATTTCGTATACCCTCGGCATAATCCCGAATGTTTTTTAATTCTTTTTAAATCACTAGCATGATTTTGCAAGTAAGGTTTTGATTGGTCGAATGAAAGGTCAACTGGACATGAGTCAAACGGGCTGCTGTTAGACCCACATGTAATAGTGGAGCTAATTTTAATTAGATTGGGGTTTTGAGGATATGTAAGAAATAGAATAATACATTCGTGTCCGTTAGATACCATTTATCTCACAACTCGTTGTTTAAAAACGTATCAAACTAGCTTTCGCTCGTTAGATACATTTTAAAAAACAACCCGTGAGATAAATGGTATCTAACGGCCACTCATGTATTATTCTCTATATGCACGGTATTTATATGTATTCAGCATATACAAATGTTATACATCGTGAAAAATAGCATTAATAAAGTATTGCATGGTAAAGCGCCCGCTCGATCTGGGATCGATCCCCGTCGATGGGCCCACAGGGCTATTTCTCGTTCCAGGTATGTGCACCACGACTGGTATATCAAAGGTTGTGGTATGTACAACCCTGTCTGTGGGATGGCACATATAAAAGATCCTTTGCTGCTAATCGAAAAGAGTAGCCCATGAAGTGGCGACAGCGGGTTTTCTCTCTCAATATCTTTGTGGTCCTTAACCATATGTCTGACGCCATATAGCGGTAAATAAAATGTGTTGGGTGCGTCGTTAAATAAAATAGTTCCTTCCTTATCATAAATTAAATTGTAGAATGCAGAAAACATCTTGATCCCTTGCTACTAATAGAAAAATGTAGCGGATTTCCTCTCTAAGACTATTTGTCAAAATTACCGAATGTTTGACATTCAGTAGCCGATGATTAATAAAGCAATGTGCTCTTGAACACTTTAGAACATCTAGTTGTATGGTAAAAAAATTTTTTAGCCTCTCCGATAGTCACTTGCTTTCATCATGCCTGCGTATGGCTGACAATGTCTATAATTTATTATGTGCCAACATGTCTTGCCTCTAAAATACATGTACAGAAAATATTACATAAGTGGCCTTATCATATTGAAATTTAAACCTAATTTTCATATTGTAGAGCCTAGATGCTCTGTGGCAGATCTGCAATCTGATGCAGACTGTCTGTGACTTTGTTCCCTTACTGGGAACTGGGAACTCTATATACGTACCCATATCCAATAAAGGTTCAGGCACGCCTACCCCGGATCCAGCCTCTGACATAGCCAGTGGGTGGTTCCGGAGCAGGAGTGGGGAGGGGAAATGGGGATTAGTTGAGATGCTCGGGAAAAATTTTGAAATTTTGATAGTAAGGGGTGGGTATTTCTTAATATTAAAAAAAAAAAAAAAAAAAAAATATATATATATATATATATACTCTTCAAAAGAAGAAACGCAAAACCACATTGTCGTAACATTTGGAGAATTGATTTAATTATTGAATGGTGAGTCCGATAATTACCAAATGTTGCAGGATTGTTCACATTTCACTCTAGTCCATTGTGAGTAAGTGATAGGACACACCACCAAGGTCAAGGTCATCTGTAGTCAATACCGGGTGTGGCCTCCGCGTGTGTTGACAACTGCCTGGCACCGCCTGCCCATTGAAGCAACCAGAGTACGGATGACGTTCCGGGGGATGGTGGCCCACTCGGCCTGCAAGGCTGCTGCCAGCTCGGGCAGGGTCTGGGGCTGTGGTTGTCGCTGTCGGAGGCGTCGGTCCAACTCGTCCCATAGATGCTCAATTGGGTTCAAATCCGGTGATGTCGATGGCCAAGGAAGGACATTAATGTTGTTGTTCTGTAGGAAAGCCGTTGTGAGACGTGCTGTGTGAGGCCTGGCGTTGTCATGTTGGAACACTGCGTTGGCGTTGGCCATAACTGGAACGATGTGTGGCCGGAGGATCTGGTCAATGTAGCCCTGTGCATTCAGGTTGCCCTGCACGTGGACCAGGTCAGTTCTGCCAGTGTGTGAGATGGCTGCCCACACCATGACACTACCCCCGCCGAATCTGTCCACTTCCTGCACGCAGTTTGTCGCATAATGTTCACCACGACGCCTATACACGCGACATCTTCCATCATGACGTCGGAGCAGAAATCGGGACTCGTCACTGAACCACACCTGTCCCCATCGCAGTTGAGGCCATTGTCGATGAATCTGGCACCACTGCAGTCGGAGTCGACGGTGTTGTGGTGTAAGATGACACCTCGAACTGGACGTCTGGCACGAATTTCCTATCTCACGTAGCGGTTCCGTACGGTCTGGTCGGATATCCTGCGCAAACCTGGTATTTGCTGCGGCTGTGGAGGTGGCAGTAGTCAATCGTTCCCGAATGTGGCGTACCCGGATGTAGCGGTCCTGCCCGGGGGTAGTGACCCGTGGTCGACCGGATCTAGGGAGGTCACGTGTTGATCCATGTTGCTGGTAACGGTCCCACAGTCTGGAGATGGTGCTTGGGGACCATGGAATGCCCTGGCAACGGCCGTTCTGGATTCGCCTGCGTCTAGTCGGCCGATGGCACTTGTTTTCTCTGCGGTTCACTGAGACGTGGCATGTCCTGGATTGTCAACTGTCGGCCAGATACAGAGGCCAGGCAAGCGAACACCCTGCACTTTTATACTGTCGGTGTTCATGTTGCACGTGCAGACAACGCACGTACAGTGGTGACATGGTTTGCACGTGGCTGCGTTTTTGCGAATATTCACATTTTGGAACTTTATTGTACAGTAGCTGCGTTTTATCGAATGTAACCGTGGGAATGTGTTTGGGACATGCAATGACCTTATATTCATAAAGCATGAACCGGTAGGAAACATAAAATCGGAGTTATAACCCATTTGTACCCTTTTGCGTTTCTTTTTTTGAAGAGTATATATATATATATATATATATAAATAATTTCAAAGCACCAGTAATGAAATTAATATCGCTAGTTAGGTTATGGATTTAATTATTAATTTAGTAGGTGCACTTTTCGATCGGGCTCATCTAAATAAACAGCTAACATTTATATTAATATACTTAATATATAATAACATATAATCTATCCATTTACTAAGTTAGAGCCCTGGAGGCTGGGCATCGCGTCCAAACTAGTCAGCGTTCCAACAGGCGGGTAAGCCCAAGTTAGCTGGTCCGGATTTCCATTTCCCTTAAACTTTCTTCGATCTGCGGCGAAATATTACAGATTTTATGAAAACCAGGTTTTAAGCGCTTTTTCCAACTATAACTTATTTAAGGCGCATTCACGCTGACTGTTAACAAACATCACAGGGCAATCAATGTATTTACAGGGGCCGCGGAACAGGAGTGTGCCACGGGGTGATACCTCCCCCTCCCCCCCTTTTATTTTGTTCTCAGAACGTTGGAAATGTGGTTTAAAATCTGAAATTAAAACTTTTCTCGGGGGAGCATGCCATCGACCAGCCCCCCGCCTCCCCAACACGTTCGGGCATAGCATCCGATGAAATTGTAATGTTCGTCTTGTTCGAACTGGCTATTCTCGTACCAGGCAGGGGCGGGGCGTAGCCCAGTGATAAAGCGCACGCCTCATGCGCGGTCGGTCAAGGATCGATCCCCGTCAGTGGGCCCATTGGGCTATTTCGCGTTTCAGCCAGTGCACCATGACTGGTATATCAAAGGCCGTGGTATGTGATATCCTGTCTGTGGGATGGTGCATATGTTTGACATCCAACAGCCGATGATTAATAAATCAATGTGCTTTAGTGGTGTCGCTAAAGAAAACAAACTTCGTATCAGGCACTCATGTCGTGTGGCGTCGCCTTTACTTACCACGGACACTGCTATAGTGCTCACCTGAGGTGCGACGGGTCGTAGGATCGATCGCTTTGATGTATTCCGGATTTTTCCCCCGTCCAGGGGGCGGGATCTAGCTCAATCGGTAGAGCACTCGCTTGAGGTGCTTGCGTCGTAGGATCGAATCACCACAGGGGACCCATTCTCTAACTGAATTTTTCCCGTTCTAACCAGTGCCTCACAACTGGTTTATCATAGGCCGTGGTATGTGCTGTCCTGTCTGGGGGGGGGGGGGGGTGCATATGAAAGATCCCTTGCTGCTAACAGACAAATGTAGCGGGTCAAAAATTACAAAATGTTTGATATCCAAAAGTCGATGATTAATAAACCAATGTTCTCTAGAGGTGTCGTTAAACAAAACAACTTTAACTTTTACCGACCCAACTAGAGCCTTGTACACCAAAGGCCGTCCTGTATGATAAAGTGCATTAAAAAAATATCTTTATATTTTATCGAAGGAGTAGCCAATATGGCGACAGAGGATTTTCTCTCTTTATCTCTATCAGCCAAATGTCGAAATAACCATGAAATGCTAGACTCAGAATACCAACTGTCAGCACAAAGTTAGCCATCTTTTTACTATCTCGTCGTATAACCCACTAGTTGTTAATCCAAGCGCACCCGTCAGGAGTTCGGGATATTACAACGCAACCGTCGAATTGGCCAACTTTGTCGTGGCAATTGACAGTATGACGCTAGCATTAAACACCAAATAGCCAAAGTTTAAAATGTATAAGATGTCGTTAAAAAATATTCCTGGGAAGGACTCAGCCCAGTGGTAAAGCGCTCCCCTGATGCGCGGTCGGTCTGGGATCGATTCCCCGTCCAATAATCAGTAAAGCATACCGGTTGTTAATTGTAACATATTTATAGGATATTAAACGAGCTTCCATTTCGTATCATGTTTATAAACATATTTTTGTTTATGTCTCGTAAAATAATTTTCATTGTAATTCACTAAAGCTCGTGACAACTGAAAAGTATTTCACTTGGGATATAAACATGATAATAAATGAAAGCTCGTTTAATATCCTATTTATTACCCCATTGTCACGGGGATCCTATAATACCCGTAACTGAATAAAACACGATTATCAAATATCTCCTCCTAACTGTTTATCTATTAGATCTCTCTGTAACATGCAGTTCAAAAACCGCGTGGCTCGTCTAGGTATGATCAAGATAAGATCTTATATAAAGTATGTATTATTATAGCACGTTTAGTTCACTAGAAAACACAACAAAAACACAATACACTTTTGGAATCTGTATTAAACCTACGCTGACAAATGTACTGCCGCAGTAGTTAATTAACAACAACAAATAATACACAACCCGAACTGATCACTTAATTTAGTTCATCTCTAGGTGTCTAGTTTACACAATATTGTAATCACTTCACCGTGACACAACAACCCACACGTGTGATAATTGAGAAACGCTGCCAGGGGAACTTAATTAATAAAAGAATTACAACTCTATTCCTAACTGGTTAATTTTTCATTAACCCTTAACTACTCATTCAGTAACCTTGTAACACAGAATTAATATCACAATAAAGACAATAACCTACAGTTTACCTAGGTCCTCTAGCATGACTGGTTAAAGGAGAGGACAATTAAGGCATTTGGCCTGGTATGCATATTCAACGATATATAATGCACATTATTGCTTAATATCAACACGTATAATCGTATAGTTAATTAATAAAACGGTTAAATGTGACGACTATTATATCTAACGGGCGCAGCCATTTTGTACCATCTCAGTGAGTACGCCCTCTGGCGAGCTGGTGGTTACGTAATACTTAACGCGTCACGTCAGGAATGAGCCTTAGAACTAGAGAAACACAATCTACCTGGTTTTTGCGGGATGATAAATAGTCATACATTGCAATGTTCTGTAATAATACACATCCCAGGAAGCGAACAGTAAGTATATCCAGCACTATATATATATTATTTTTCAATACAAAATAAAATACCATTGTCAAAGTGGCTACACAACAAGTCGAAACAATTAACAATGTTTTGCCCCATGCATTAACCTACGTACTGAAATGATACACGGAGTGTTTTTCTTAGTTAATTGGTCTATGCTGTTAGTTGCTTCTACCTTTGATTCCTGATTGGCAGGTGTGTATTTTTGATTGGTACCATGACGAGCCAATTAATTTACGCTGTCTAGACACAAAAAATACATACCGGTATTGTGGAATATTACCTGTCCCCCTAAAATTCTAATGGACATGGTTTATTACTGTAAATAGTTCTGTAAAACTATTGATTCAGTAGACTTTTCCATCTAAAACCACAGAACTGACCAATTACCGTAGTCCCAAAGAAAATAAAATTATCACTTGGGTATCGTGGGTTGTTCGTTTTTTGCTCCAACGTAGCCATATCATAGGCGTAATAGTGTACATTTTTTCCTTTTTGGATTATTAAACAGAGAAAAACACTATAACCCCATTTTGTTCCGTTAATGCAACTTGAAATATATTTAGTTAAATTGTTTATTATATTATTACGTCCTATTATGCTGTTTTACACGTCATGGTTGATCAAAGAGAAGCGCCGTGTCGAAAATTACTGCTTTTGTTTACACTGTACATACAGGAGATGGTCATGAGCTGACGTCACTTCGCCCCAAGCTATCCCACCGGACGTCCAAAACGAAACAAATGGCTCTTCCCCCAGTTAGCAGGAATACTCATGATGATTTTTTATTAACTCTAAATTTACGCGTTTTTTCATTTGCTAAAGTGTCAGTATGTGTTGGTGGTCCGGGTATGCATCTTTCCAACACATAAGGCTCTTGTTGGAGTTGACCCTACCTTTAAGTTTTATATATATTAGACAGTGAGCCTACAGTTTACTGCGTCAGATGACCGGCAGCACCGTCTAAATAATATTGGTATAATACAGTATTAAAATATTTCCAGTCATGCATTAATCACACTCATGGTTATACACAAGCGGGGCAGAAAAATATATTGTACCACGTCCGGACCGGAACTTATATATTTTCGTTCAGTGGACGA
>NC_054706.1:59112920-59222920 GCF_016097555.1 Gigantopelta aegis
AGTAATGACATTAATATCGCTAGTTAGGTTAGTGGATTTAATTATTAATTTAGTAGTGCCTTTTCGATCGGGCTCATCTAAATAAACAGCTAACATTTATATTAATTATACTTAATATATAATAACATATATATCTATCCATTTACTAAGTTAGAGCCCTGGAGGCTGGGCATCGCGTCCAAACTAGTCAGCGTTCCAACAGGCGGGTAAGCCCAAGTTAGCTGGTCCGGATTTCCATTTCCCTTAAACTTTCTTCGATCTGCGGCGAAATATTACAGATTTTATGAAAACCAGGTTTTAAGCGCTTTTTCCAACTATAACTTATTTAAGGCGCATTCACGCTGACTGTTAACAAACATCACAGGGCAATCAATGTATTTACAGGGGCCGCGGAACAGGAGTGTGCCACGGGGTGATCGATCGCTTTGATGTATTCCGGATTTTTCCCCCGTCCAGGGGGCGGGATCTAGCTCAGTTGGTAGAGCACTCGCTTGAGGTGCTTGCGTCGTAGGATGGAATCACCACAGGGGACCCATTCTCTAACTGAATTTTTCCCGTTCTAACCAGTGCCCCACAACTGGTTTATCATAGGCCGTGGTATGTGCTGTCCTATCTGTGGGGGGGGGGGGGAAAAAGTGCATATGAAAGATCCCTTGCTGCTAACAGACAAATGTAGCGGGTCAAAAATTACAAAATGTTTGATATCCAAAAGTCGATGATTAATAAACCAATGTTCTCTAGAGGTGTCCTTAAACAAAACAACTTTAACTTTTACCGACCCAACTAGAGCCTTGTACACCAAAGGCCGTCCTGTATGATAAAGTGCATTAAAAAAATATCTTTATATTTTATCGAAGGAGTAGCCAATATGGCGACAGAGGATTTTCTCTCTTTATCTCTATCAGCCAAATGTCGAAATAACCATGAAATGCTAGACTCAGAATACCAACTGTCAGCACAAAGTTAGCCATCTTTTTACTATCTCGTCGTATAACCCACTAGTTGTTAATCCAAGCGCACCCGTCAGGAGTTCGGGATATTACAACGCAACCGTCGAATTGGCCAACTTTGTCGTGGCAATTGACAGTATGACGCTAGCATTAAACACCAAATAGCCAAAGTTTAAAATGTATAAGATGTCGTTAAAAAATATTCCTGGGAAGGACTCAGCCCAGTGGTAAAGTGCTCCCCTGATGCGCGGTCGGTCTGGGATCGATTCCCCGTCCAATAATCAGTAAAGCATACCGGTTGTTAATTGTAACATATTTATAGGATATTAAACGAGCTTCCATTTCGTATCATGTTTATAAACATATTTTTGTTTATGTCTCGTAAAATAATTTTCATTGTAATTCACTAAAGCTCGTGACAACTGAAAAGTATTTCACTCGGGATATAAACATGATAATAAATGAAAGCTCGTTTAATATCCTATTTATTACCCATTGTCACGGGGATCCTATAATACCCGTAACTGAATAAAACACGATTATCAAAATATCTCTCCTAACTGTTTATCTATTAGATCTCTCTGTAACATGCAGTTCAAAAACCCGCGTGGCTCGTCTAGGTATGATCAGAGATAAGATCTTATATAAAGTATGTATTATTATAGCACGTTTAGTTCACTAGAAAACACAACAAAAACACAATACACTTTGGAATCTGTATTAACCTACGCTGACAAATGTACTGCCGCAGTAGTTAATTAACAACAACAAATAATAACAACCCAGAACTGATCACTTAATTAGTTAATCTCTAGGTGTCTAGTTTACACAATATTGTAATCACTTCACCGTGACACAACACCCACACGTGTGATAATTGAGAAACGCTGCCAGGGGAACTTAATTAATAAAAGAATTACAACTCTATTCCTAACTGGTTAATTTTTCATTAACCCTTAACTACTCATTCAGTAACCTTGTAACACAGAATTAATACTGGTACCTATCCTCTAGGATGACTGGTTAAGCTTTATATATATTAGACAGTGAGCCTACAGTTTACTGCGTCAGATGACCGGCAGCACCGTCTAAATAATATTGGTATAATACAGTATTAAAATATTTAAAGTCACATTAATCACATCAAGGTTATACACAGCAGAAAAATATATTTACCACGTCCGGACTGAACTTATATATTTCGTTCAGTGGACGACGTCCGTTTCCCCTGCAGCCTTCCTATGTTTCTCCCTGATATCTCTAAAACCCTAGCTATTTATAAAAAAGCCGAATATCGCCTGGGGTTACATCGCGGCACCTCACGTATCATGTGAATTTTCCACAGCGACCAAGACGGCATATCTTTCTTAGAAGCCTAGACTTACTGTCGCCTAGTTCGCCAAATATACCCCGATCGTACCGAACTAGCGGAGGTATTACGTAACTACTGGCCACATGGCCTCCGCACCTGGGCTGGGTGTGTATTAGGCACAACTCGACCACGGTCGCGCGGAAGTATTACGTAACAAAGTGCCCACCTGGGCTTAAGTGCATATTGGAACTGCACACGACCCACTAAAACAATTAATATCGCCAGAGGCGAAAAGAAATAAGAGCATGGTCCGTCACACCCATAATCGATCTTAATTTATATCACTCAACTCGTTTCGTTGACGTTCCTGTAAAGTTGTAGTGCGCCAATCGATGATGTCATCGTGTGATGTCGAAGTGTTACGTTCCACTTGGCGTTCTAGTGTGACATATCACTTTGATATGTACCAAGATATTTTTTAACTATATGGGTAATATTTAAAGTCCTTAAATAACTTACGAGGATTTTCCACTTCCAGTAGGACCTAAAATAGCATTCATTCCTGGCTTGAAAATCCCACTGCAAAACACAAAAGAATAATTTTAAAAAGCACAATGAAGAAAGGTGTTGATGATGATTGATGATGATGATGATGGTGCTGGTTGTAATGGCGGTGATGGTGGTTGTTGTTGTGGTCGTGGTGGTTGTAGTGAAGGAGTTTGTTTTGTTAAACGACACCACTGGAGCACATTGATTAATTAATCATCGGCTATTGGATGTCAAACATTTGGTAATTCTGACACGCAGTCATCAGAGGAAACCCGCTACATTTTCCCCAATGAAGCAAGGGATCATTATATGTATTTTCCCACAGACAGGATAGTACGTATGTCACGGGGATCCTATAATACCCGTAACTGAATGGAACACGATTATCAAAATATCTCTCATAACTGTATATCTATTAGATCTCTCTGTAACGGGCGGTTATACCCTAGTGGCTCGTCTCTAGGTATGATCAGAGATACGATCTTATATAAAGTATATGTAATATAGCACGTTTAGTTCACTAGAAAACACAACAAAAACACAATACACTTTGGAATCTGTATTAACCTACGCTGACAAATGTACTGCCGCAGTAGTTAATTAACAACAACTAATAATAACAACCCAGAACTCATCACTTAATTAGTTAATCTCTAGGTGTCTAGTTTACACAATATTGTAATCACTTCACCGTGACACAACACCCACACGTGTGATAATTGAGAAACGCTTCCAGGGGAAGTTAATTAATAAAGGAATTACAACTCTATTCCTAACTGGTTAATTTTTAATTAACCCTTACTACTCATTCAGTAACGTATGATAATTGAGAAACGCTTCCAGGGGAACTTAACAATAAAGGAATTACAACACTATTCCTAACTGGTTAATTTTTAATTAACCCTAACTACTCATTCAATAACGTGTGATAATTAAGAAACGCTTCCAGGGGAACTTAATTATAATTAATAAAGGAATTACAACTCTATTCCTAACTGGTTAATTTTTAATTAACCCTAACTACTCATTCAATAACCTTGTAATACAGACTTAATACTGGTACCTATCACAATAAAGACAATAACCTACAGTTTACCTAGGTCCTCTAGGATGACTGGCTAAGCCTTAATAATTATTTAGAACAGCGAGCCTACAGTATACTGCGTCAGATGACCGGCAGCACCGTCTAAATAATATTGGTATAATACAGTATTAAAATATTTAAAGTCACATCAATCACATCAAGGTTATACAACAGAGCAGAAATGATATTTACCAAGTCCAAACGGACTAACGTTCCCTGGTAACCTTCCAATATGTTTCTCCCTGATATCTCTAAAACCCTGGCTATTTATCATAAAATCCAAATATCGCCTGGGGGTACATCGCGGTCCTCCCCCTATCAAGTGATATTTCCACAGAGACCACGCCGGCATATTTTTTTTTAGATGGTCAGACTTACTGTCGCCAGTTCGCTAGAGATTCCATGGTCGCGCGGAGGTATTACGTAACTACTGGCCACATGGCCTCCACACCTGTACTAAGTGCATATTGGGATGCACGGTCGCGCGAAGGTATTAATGAATGAATGAATGAATGAATGTTTAACGACACCCCAGCACGAAAAATACATCGGCTATTGGGTGTCAAACTATGGTAATGCAAATAAAGTGATGATCAACATCAATATAAAAATTCAAGGTTTAAACAAAAACAGTGTAAAGAACTGTGCCAAAAATACAAATATCACAGAATTTTACGGACACCGAATTTTACGGACACCGAATTTTACTCTAAACTTCAATTTGTGCTGTATTGGCCATTCTCAAAGAGAATGTTACACCCCTGCACCACGGTGAGGTTACAGCACGCGCAGGGGCGAAGGTATTACGTAACATGGTGCCCACCTGGGCTAAGTGCATATTGGAACTGCACACGGCCCTCTAAAACAATTAATATCGACACAGGCGAAAACAAAATTAAAAGCATGTTCCGTCACAACGTACCACGGCCTTTGACCAGTTGTGATGCACTGGTTATGATGGTGATGGTGGTGGTGGTGGTAGTGGTGGTGGTGATGATGACGATAATGGTAATGATGGTTGCGGTGGTGTTACAGTCCTCTTTAGTTGTTTAGACCCTAAGTTTTTTCCAATGTTATTACGTTTAATTCCTATTCAATCCTTGTTTACTTTACATTTGCATGAAAACAAACCCAAACCCCGACATATTTCATATACAATTCATCATCTAAAATGCACGAACTTGATTTATTTCCATTTTACCGGTCTCGGTGGCATCGTGGTTAGGCCATCGGTCTACAAGCTGGTAGGTACTGGGTTCGGATCTCAGTCGAGGCATGGGATTTTTAATCTAGATATCGACTCCAAACCCTGAGTGAGTGCTCCGCAAGGCTCAATGAGTAGGTGTAAACCACTTGCACCGACCAGTGATCCATAACTGGTTCAACAAAGGCCATGGTTTGTGCTATCCTGCCTGTGAGAAGTGCAAACAAAAGATTCCTTGCTGCCTGTCGTAAAAGAGGAGCCTATGTGGCGACAGCGGGTTTTCTCTAAAAAACAGTGTCAGAATGACTATATGTTTGATGTCCAATAGCCGATGATAAGATAAAAAAAATCAATGTGCTCTAGTTAAATAAAACAAACTTTTTTTTTATTTCCATTTTACAAAAATCTCTATTATGTTTCGGGGTTCGTTTTATAAATAACTAATGTTCTTTTCCACCTTCCTAGTGTAATATATTGTAGTATGACCTATATTTAAGAAACTATTTGGAAACACAAGTCAATAAACAATTCAGGCGGGGAGACATGCCCCACCCCCGTCTATTTCTGTCAAGCAATATATATACTCTGTCAAAAAAGAAACGCATAGGTGATAGGGAAAGAAGAAAAGTGTTTGATTTTACAAAATATCGGGGTTTTCTGTACAATGTTACTGAATGATCATGTTTGTTAATATTCCTGGAATGGGACAGCATGCCCAAATGCACCCTAAAACAAATTTGACGCACGTTGTGGCACGTTGTGCGACGATTGCAGGAAATGGGCGTAAAATGGTCAGATTTTGGCGAATGTACGTGAAACTCGGGGAAATGATTGGGGTAGTGATGAATATTTAAAGCAATGATGCCTCATTTCCATTTCGACGTAGACGAGTTTCAAGATGCCAAGACTAAGCCTGCCGAATCGAAACATTGCAATGGGTGAATCGCAGTCAACAATCGCACGCCACATGAACGTCCATCAGAGCACCATTTCACGTCTCTGGGACAGGTACTAGCAGTTTCAGTCAGCTGAAGGCCGGTCCAGAAGTGGAAGACCTCGCATAACAACTGCAGCACAAGATCGCTACATCCGGGTTCTGCACTTGCGTCACCGAAATGCCACAGCAGCGAACACTGCTGGACGCATACCTGGTTTGAGAAGGGTGTCTGCACAAACCATTCGGAACCGACTTCGAGAAGTTGGTTTACGGGCTAGGAGACCGTATGTTGGCCCCATTCTGCGACGTCAACATCGACATTTACGTGTTCGCTGGTGCACGAATGTACAGGGGTGGAACTTGGGAAACTGGCGGCGAGTATGGCTCAGCGACGAGTCACATTTCCTTCTGCAGCGACGTGATGGACGATAACGTGTTTACAGACGCCGCAGTGAACGTTTTGCCCACAACTGCGTCGCCCAAGTTGACAGATTCGGTGGAGGGAGGGTCATGATGTGTGGAGCCATCTCATACACCGGCAGAAGTGCGCTTGTGTTCGTACAAGGCAACCTGTCAGCTGTACGCTACCTGGGTGAAATTCTTCGCCGTCACATGCTTACCATTTTGGATCGACAGAGAGAACTCTTTCAGCAGGACAATGCCAGGCCGCATACGGCACGTGTAACAATGGATTTCCTACAGAATGAGAACATTAATGTGCTGCCATGCCCATCAAGATCGCCAGATCTCAACCCCATTGAACATCTATGGGACGAACTGGACAGAGTACGCCAACGTGACCCGGAGCCTCAGACGCTTCCGCAACTGTCACATGCACTGCAGGAAGAATGGGCTAGGATTCCACGTGCCCGGATTCAGAGACTCATTCAGTCTATGCCAAGGAGGTGTGGCGCAGTGATTGTTGCTGCTGGTGGCCACACAAGGTAGTGATTTCAGCGCCCTGTTTGGTGACGAAAACGCCTCCACTGCCGTCAGTCCATAGCAAGAACATTGTTACATACTCATGTCAAATGTGACTGTGATACGATCATAAATAACGAAATTATGCCACTTTGTATTAAAGAGATAATTCCATATTTCGCCTATGCGTTTCTTTTTTGACGGAGTATATAATATACTCTTCAAAAAAAGAAACGCAAAAGGGTACAAATGGGTTATAACTCCGATTTTATGTTTCCTACCGGTTCATGCTTTGTGAATACAAGGTCATTGCATGTCCCAAACACATTCCCACGGTTACATTCGATAAAACGCAGCTACTGTACAATAAAGTTCCAAAATGTGAATATTCGCAAAAACGCAGCCACGTGCAAACCATGTCACCACTGCACGTGCGTTGTCTGCACGTGCAACATGAACACCGACAGTATAAAAGTGCAGGGTGTTCGCTTGCCTGGCCTCTGTATCTGGCCGACAGTTGACAATCCAGGACATGCCACGTCTCAGTGAACCGCAGAGAAACAATGCCATCGGCCGACTAGACGCAGGCGAATCCAGAACGGCCGTTGCCAGGGCATTCCATGTGTCCCCAAGCACCATCTCCAGACTGTGGGACCGTTACCAGCAACATGGATCAACACGTGACCTCCCTAGATCCGGTCGACCACGGGTCACTACCCCCGGGCAGGACCGCTACATCCGGGTACGCCACCTTCGGGAACGATTGACTACTGCCACCTCCACAGCCGCAGCAATACCAGGTTTGCGCAGGATATCCGACCAGACCGTACGGAACCGCCTACGTGAGGTAGGAATTCGTGCCAGACGTCCAGTTCGAGGTGTCATCTTAACACCACAACACCGTCGACTCCGACTGCAGTGGTGCCAGATTCATCGACAATGGCCTCAACTGCGATGGAGACAGGTGTGGTTCAGTGACGAGTCCCGATTTCTGCTCCGACGTCATGATGGAAGATATCGCGTGTATAGGCGTCGTGGTGAACGTTATGCGGCAAACTGCGTGCAGGAAGTGGACAGATTCGGCGGGGGGTAGTGTCATGGTGTGGGCAGCCATCTCACACACTGGCAGAACTGACCTGGTCCACGTGCAGGGCAACCTGAATGCACAGGGCTACATTGACCAGATCCTCCGGCCACACATCGTTCCAGTTATGGCCAACGCCAACGCAGTGTTCCAACATGACAACGCCAGGCCTCACACAGCACGTCTCACAACGGCTTTCCTACAGAACAACAACATTAATGTCCTTCCTTGGCCATCGATATCACCGGATTTGAACCCAATTGAGCATCTATGGGACGAGTTGGACCGACGCCTCCGACAGCGACAACCACAGCCCCAGACCCTGCCCGAGCTGGCAGCAGCCTTGCAGGCCGAGTGGCCCACCATCCCCCGGGACGTCATCCGTACTCTGGTTGCTTCAATGGGCAGGCGGTGCCAGGCAGTTGTCAACACACGCGGAGGCCACACCCGGTATTGACTCCAGATGACCTTGACCTTGGTGGTGTGTCCTATCACTTACTCACAATGGACTAGAGTGAATTGTGAACAATCCTGCAACATTTGGTAATTATCGGACTCACCATTCAATAATTAAATCAATTCTCCAAATGTTACGACAATGTGGTTTTGCGTTTCTTCTTTTGAAGAGTATATAATATTGCATAGTTTCCATCTGAAGGCCACGTTCCCTTTTTGTGAGGGGGGTTGGGATGAGGTCTTAATCTCGTGATGTTCATTGTCACATATTGCACACACACGTGGCAAGAATATTGTATACCCGCGATTGATGGAGGCGTGGCCCTCTGCCCAACCCCGCACCCATCTCTGGCTTCGTATGTAGGTGTATATTATATGGTTTTATATTGTCTGTTTAGTAATACACTTTTACATTACTTCATTTGATAGGTTGTTTGATAATGAATGTCATGGGAATAAATTGTTTTCAGTGTTAAAAGGGATAATAAATGCATTGAACGTTATATGCTTGATGGGTAGAGAGAAGCAATTTTCGATTTACCCATATTTTACTCCTAATAGCAATGATGTATTGAATGTCCAGTAATACATTTTCTGTGAACTTATAAACCCTTCTATACTTGTATTTCATGTGGTTTACACAATGCTACAATAGCACGTGCAATCATAGATTATACATGTACTTCGAAAATGTTATTGACCATAATAGACGTGATATGTACAAGCAATGAAAATTGTATTTTGGACATTCAGGGCCGTGTTTAGGGGATGGGCAAGTGGTGGAACCCTCGATAAAATCTGAACAATAGCTTTTTGGTTTACAAAATTGCTTTGCATATTACAAAAGTACACACACACACACCCACACACCCACCCACCCACACACCCAAGCACCACCATAAATACTATAGATTTGATCACAAGGAATCCCGATTAAAAGAAAACAATTGTGGAAAGGGGAGGGTGTAGCAGACCTAACACTGTGGACTCCCAACCTTGGGTGAGCTGATTTTTGTTTGTTACTACACCCCAGTTAGATTAGGTACGGTATGTAAATATATAATTTATAAAATAAAAATCAAATAAATAATGTATTGGCCAAATTGATTCAATATACCGCAGGTACATGGAATGGTTACATGCATTTTTATAAATATGTTCAAAGAAAAGGTTAGACAAAGCTGGGACACATTTTAAATTCCAAAACAGCCATAACCTTGAATCAATGAAACAAACTATAACGCCTTCACGTAGCCTCGTACCCTAATCTTTTACTATGCAAATAGCCGCAGTTATTTATAAGAGAACGGAAGGAAGGAAGGAAATGTTTTATTTAACGACGCACTCAACACATTTTATTCACGGTTATATGGCGTCAGACATATGGCTAAGGACCACACATATATTGAGAGGAAACCCGCTGTCGCCACTTCATGGGCTACTCTTTTTGATTAGCAACAAGAGATCTTTCATATACACTATCCCATAAACAGGATAGTACATACCACGGCCTTTGTTATTCCAGTCGTGATGCACTGGATGGAACAAGAAATATCCCAATGTGGCCATCGACGGGGATCGATCATAGACCGACCGCGCACCAAGCGAACGTTTTACCACTGGGCTACGTCCCGCCCCTTATAGGAGAACGAACCTGTATTTGAAACATACAGAGATTTTTGTAAAATGGAAATAAGTCAACTTTGTGCATTTTAGATGATGAATTGTATATAAAACCTGGGTTTGTTTTCATGCTAATGTAAAGAAAACAAGGATAGAGTAGGAATTAAACGTAACATTTGCAAAAAACTTAGGATCTAAACAACTGAACAGGACTATAATGTTGAAGCTGATGATTATTATGATGGTAACATGGTTGTGGTTGTGATGGTGGTGGTGACGAGGAGGAGGAGAAAGATGGTGGTGGTAATGATGATGGTGATGGTGATGGTGATGGTGATGATGTGGTGGTGATAATGATGGTAGTGATGGTGCTGGTGATGATGATTGTGATGGTGGTGATGGTGATAGTGATGATGATGGTGATAATGATGGTGGTGATGGTGGTGGTGATGATGATGGTGATGGTGGTGGTGGTGATGATGATGATGACGACGATGATGATGATGGTAATGGTGATGATGGTGATATGTTTAATGAGTCAATGTGAGCTTCGTTAAAGAACATTCAGAGCAGGGCATTCGGGCAGTTTAATTCATTTTCACAAAGCATGCATTATATGATATTGGTTGGTGTGCGTGCGTGCGTGTGTATGTCTGTGTTTGGTGTGTGTGTGGGGGGTGGGGGGTAACAATTATGAAAATAAAAAAATAAAAATAACTTGTAAAAGATAGTTTATTTTAATAGTTCAAACATTTAGGCCTATAATGTTTCCAGGCACGTCTGGAGGTGGTGTTCGGGGATCGAAGCCACATCTCACCCTGCTCCAAACTATATATTTTTTTTTTCAATATATTTTCCCTGGTAGTTTGATACTACCCCGCAAAACTGTTCGTATCAGTACATGCAGACACACACACCCCCCCCCCCCCCCCCCACACACACACACACACACACGCGCGCACACACGATTTTCTGCACAAACGCCTAATCTATTATAGTCACATTAAGTCGATACTTTTCAATATGCGTTCGGACTAATTCCATTCCAATAGACCGGCCTCGGTGGCGTCGTGGTTAGGCCATCGGTCTACAGGCTGGTAGGTACTGGGTTCGGATCCCAGTTGAGGCATGTTTTTTTTAAAATCCAGATACCGACTCTAAACCCTGAGTGAGTGCTCCGCAAGGCTCAATGGGTTTGTGTAAACCACTTGCACTGACCAGTGATCCATAACTGGTTCAACAAAGGCCATGGTTTGTGCTATCCTGTCGGTAGGAAGAACAAATAAAAGATCCCTTGCTGCCTATCGTAAAAGAGTAGCATATGTGGCGACAGCGGGTTTCCTCTAAAGAAAACAGTGTCAGAATGACCATATGTTTGACGTCCAATAGCCGATGATAAGATAAAAAATCAATATAAATACTATTTCTCGTTCCAGGCAGTGTACCATGATTGGTATATCAAAGGCCATGGTTTGTGCTATGCTGCCTGTGGGAAGTGCTAATAAATTATCCCTTGCTGCTAATCGGAAAGAGTAGCCCAGCGGGTTTCCTCTCAAAATCTGTGTGGTCCTTAACCATATGTCTGACGTCATATAACCGTAAATAAAATGTGTTGAGTGCGTCGTTAAATAACACATTTCTTTATTTCCATTCAATGGGTTTTTTTAAAAAGAGTATGCCGTTGTGATAAACGGTCGAAGTAAAACTGCTAGCACATAGATACTGTTTACAAGTGTGTCAAATATATCACGGGTAGTACGTATCACAGAGCAAGCAGGTAAAGGAGTTATATCAGATAAAGAATGTAAATATAGCCGGGTGACTGCATTGGAATTTCGACAAATAGTGTAACATATTTATGACAGGCCTACTTTCATAAAACATCGTAAACCTAATTTTGCACGTAAACGTAAATCTATGACTAGACCACAATTCTTATTGGTATTAACCGACGGAGTTCGAGCCAATGGAATTCAACTGTATTTATTTTATTTTTTCCCCTTAAAAAGTACCATCTTTGGTAATGATATCATTTTATGTTTAAAATGGATGCTAAAAACATGTAACCATATGACCATAAATACTGCTAGTAGAAGACGTAATCTTACGATCTGTTGTGAAATTGTATCAGAGCACACTAAATTATTAAATATATATTACGTATAATAAATACTTGGCTGGGATCAAATTAACGGGGGGGGGGGGGGGGGGCTTAAATATGATATTTCTCAGGTATAATTATCCTTAATGGGAGATTTACACAATCCATAAATGATGTTATGTGCAATGTAAATTCTCTACAACTATACTATTAAATTTTCGCTGGGGGTATACCAAATATATGTCATGATAAAGAAGTTGTACACATCTTAAATTTATGCAACCATATGACTATGTGGTTTGGATGTTCCATACATCACCATAGTAATGCATAACTACAAAATTTAGATGTGTCATACATCGAACACAATAAATACAGTTGTACCTGTTTTATTGGACATGTCTTTTCCAAATACTCCTAGCGAAAGCTGAGTAGTATATTTTGAAAATCATTTTTATTTTACTAGTAAATAAGCCCATTTAATTTTACCAATGAAAGATTGCTAAATAATTTACTGTATATAATATCATCATCTACTAGTTATGTTCCAATGATCGATTATAATCGAAAATTGATCGGTTTGGTTCTACCGATTTGATGATCGATTAAAAAAATCTATAATCCATTGTGTGGGAAAATGTTAATAGTTCTTCCAGTTTAGATGATGAAATTGATGTACATACATAGGGGTTTGGGTTTGTTTTCCAATGTAGGCCTACATGAAAAAGAGATATTAAATACATGTTGTTATTAAAAGTAAAATTAGCCATTTATAGGGTTTAGATCTTGGAGAAGACGACAAGAGCTTCATGATCCTTATAATTCAAATTCTTAATGTGTTTGTTTAGTTATAACCCATTGTGTAATCGAAAGTTGATCGATTGGTTCCAACCGATTCCTAACACTGCAATGTATGCTATCCCATGGCCTGCCTGGGTCTGTGTCTGTCTTTGTGCGAGTGTCTCTCTCTCTCTGTCTGTCTGGATTCTCTCTCTCTCTCACTCTCTCTCTCTCTCTCTCTCTCTCTCTCTCTCTCTCTCTCTCTCTCTCTCTCTCTCTCTCTCTCTCTCTCTCTCTCTCTCTCTCTCTCTCTCTCTCTGTCTGGATTCTCTCTCTCTCTCTCTCTCTCTCTCTCTCTCTCTCTCTCTCTCTCTCTCTCTCTCTGGATTCTCTCTCTCTCTCTTTCTCTCTGTCTGGATTCTCTCTCTCTCTCTCTCTCTCTCTCTCTGGATTCTCTCTCTCTCTCTCTCTCTCTCTCTCTCTCTCTCTCTCTCTCTCTCTCTCTCTCTCTCTCTCTCTCTCTCTCTCTCTCTCTCTCTCTCTCTCTCTCTCTCTCTCTCTCTCTCTGACAGTGGTAGCACAGATATGATGTATTAGAAAATTATTCCTAACCTTTATTACACTACAAGCCCTAGTTATCAACGTTTTAAGAAAAGAAAAAAGAAATCACTTACGTCATTCCTTTTAAAATCGTCTTCTTCGTGGCCCGTGCACATGGTCGCTTCTTGACGTTCACCTCGTAATGGACGTCGTGAATGGACAACGTGTGTGTGACGTCCACCGACCTATCGAACAGGTCGTTCCCTCTTTCCACAGTCGACACGTCCACAACACTAGTCTTCTTCATGACTTGTTCCTACTTTTGTAACTCTTATCAAACTGGTCTACACCCCTGAGTTTTGTCAAGTCATTGGTTCAGCAATGACCCGCCGTCGTCTGGCCGAAGTTTAATACCAGGTGGTGTGGCCGTGTGTGTGTGTGTCTGTCTGTTTTTTCACCCGGTTAAGAGACCTCAATGGGTGCTATTTTCTCATCAGCGGTTTTAATTTGTGACAGCCTTGTGAACGATGGTGGCATAAAATCTTAATGAAACACACAGCGATCGTTTATCGTAGCAGGTGTAATGCGATATGATTTGACCACGAATTAGGCTATAGATACTGATTCGCTTTAGAGAATTTTAAATAGGGGCGGGCGTGGGTGTAGTCCGAATCAGACGTAGAAAATAGGTGGTTTTGAATTGGGCCACCTTGAACTAGGAGTCGCGGAGGATGTATATAGGTCTATACTTAGGTGTATGAAATGGGTGAGGTGGGGTGGGGTGGACAGGCAAATCCAAGGAGAGGGTGTTGAAAATGCACGCCCCCAAATAAAATTTGAAATGTCTCCACAAATCAAGTGTATGTACAGTGAATACATGTATAGCCAAATCTGCCTTAACCTTCCAGCCAGTGCACCACGACTGGTAAATCAAAGGCCGTGGCATGTACTATCTTGTTCGTGGGCTGGTGCATATAAAAGATCCCTTGCTACTAATAGAAATATGTAGCGGGTTTTCTCTCCAAGACTATATGTCAAAATTACATCCAATAGCCGATGATTAGTAAATCAATATGCTCTAGTGGTGTCGTTAAACGAAAACTTTTTTAACTGTCTAAAGCAGCCAAACTAGTGCGTAGTTAAAAGAGTGCTTTTACAGTCTTCAAAAATATGTTTTATTTATTTATTTATTTTTACCGGCTGTACTGCTCAATAATAAATTAGCTTTCGACATATTGCCTTTAATCCAGATACCGACTCCAAACCCTGAGTGAGTGCTCCGCAAGGCTCAATGGGTAGGTGTAAACCACTTGCACCGACCAGTGATCCATAACTGGTTCAACAAAGGCCATGGTTTGTGCTATCCTGCCTGTCGGAAGCGCAAATAAAAGATCCCTTGCTGCTATTCGGAAGAGTAGCCCATGTAGTGGCGACAGCGGGTTTCCTCTTAGAATCTGTATGGTCCTTAACCATATGTCTGACGCCATATAACCGTAAATAAAATGTGTTGAGTGCGTCGTTAAATAAAACATTTCTTTCTTTCTTTTCTTCAGAAATAATAAAAAGTAACAGGAAAGTATAATTTTTTTTTTTTTTTTTTCATTGAATTATTTAATTACTACTTCATGCGATGTATTGTTGTATGAATCTACAAATGTCAAGCTTCTTACTCGGAAACAATTCACAGTCACACTTTTTAAATTATAAATAGTGGATATGTGGGACTGAATGGGTAGGCTACTAGAATCCATGAAAGCGTGAATATTATTTACAACTGTACTTCTTCTAATGAGCTCTGTCCGGTGCAAGTTTTGATTTAGTAAACTAGTCTGGGAGTGGCAGTCCTCCTTTGGCGGTGCAAGAGGTATGACATCTCCGGTAAAGAATCTTCTCGGGAGTGGCTATCCTCCTACAGACGAGGCACTAGATAGAGATTCGTAGAATCAACCACTAAAATGCCCATTCGACTCTGCATTGTGCAGATATACGGCTTTTGAGCATGTATTACGGTTTTGTTGTTTAGATGTATTTGTTTCTCCTTGTTGCTGTCGTTTAAATTAATGTATTATTATAGCCCATGCCATAGAGATCGAGTGGGGAAAATACGATATTTATGAAACCTTTTATTGTAAACCATATGGGTAATAAATACACACACACACATACACAGAGACGCGCGCGCACACACATGCACATACATAATGTAGAAACACATTTACAGACATAAGCAGATACACGTCTTCTCCCAAACCCCGTTCACATGCAAACATTTGCATACAAGAATATTTGTTATATATATGCAAATTTGCATACCTGAGTAAATTTGATCATATGTACGCATTTGCATATATGTGTAAATATACTCACATGTGTCATTTTGAATAATTTGCACGTAGTGGAGACCACATGCAAATTAATATTTGCATATAACTAAAAGTATTGCCCGAGTATTTCAGACTATATTTTTGGTCATGTGTATGCACAGCAAAACTTTCTTACGTCGTCGTAACCTTATCAGTCATGCGAATGCTTAGTAAATATAGTTTTGCACACGTGAGTAAAACATGCATATGTGTATATCTATTCATGAGTGTAAATTTTAGATATCTCAACGGGGCTTAAGATTATATATATAAAAAAAAACCTAAATGCTTGGCATTTAATAGGCGGTGATTAATTAATTCATGTGCTCTAGTGGTGTGGTTAAACAAAACAAACTTTTAAGCGTTTAAGCAAATATAACAAAGTAGCGTTTAGTATATTTATTTTATATGGCAGTTAAAACTGTTATTTCACTAGGCATATCTTGGCCCAAGATGTCCCAATTGGTGTTCGGCCCAGTATACCCTAATTAGGACATCTTGTGCAGTTGGTACATTTTGGGCTGCTTCGGGCACTCCATAGTATTTTAGATCATTTTACCAAAGATTGACTGTAAGTTAGTTAATACAAAGCATATAACATGTTTAGGCAGCTATTTTTGTAGTCATCTTAGATTCAAGCAATGATAAAATGTCTCTGTATTAGAAAGTGAATGCAATAATTGACTTCTTTGCACACTAAAACCCTGCATTTGATGTAAACAAATATTGTCTGGCATAAAAACAGACTTTACGATCATTTTTGTGGCAACCTTGGATTTAATAGATTATGCAAATATCTCAGCAGAAAGTTGCTATTAATGAATTCCGTGACCCCTAAAAGTATATAATTAATTTTAAAATCTTGCTTCTGTAAGATATCCCATAAAACTAGCAAGCAGGTGACAGACATTTGACGTGTTCTTGTGAAAAAGAAAACATTCTAAAAACTGGAATATTTCATGGAAAATTGGTGTATGGTCACTTAATGATGATTAAGTAATTAATTGTTAGTGGATATCCTGCATTAAAGCATGTCATGTAGTCCAGTAGGTCATACATTTTGAATTGATATGCAAAGTGAAACCCCACGAAACGACAACCCCGTTATAAAGACCAATATTTTAAAGACAGGAATATTTCCTTTTTATTTTATTGCAAAAATACTCCGGTATTAAGACCTCCCCGCTACCACGGATTACGACCAGTAAAGTCAAACCCATAGTCGTTTTCATTGCATTTTTATTTTTACCCAAAAGATGCAACCACATAATTGACCTGTTATGTAACACAAGCGACAAACAATAAATAATGTGGTAAAATATTGCCTAACTGTCCACGCCATGGTGTTAAAATTAATGTGTTTTCCAAAAAATAGACTTATGTTTATGTAGCTGAAAAGACAGGTATTTTGGTACCAGCAAGCAATTGGTCTACAAATTAGCACGTCATGGTTAATTTGTCGAATAATGGGAACGTGACGCTAAGGTCACGCGTTTTCATTACCTTTGGGCAGTAAACACCCTATCATGTCGGGAGGGTGTTATTTATCCAGACAGTCAAAATACCACGTTACACGGGCTCCTACGTTCACGACAGGAAAGGGTTTGGGGTGGGCGGGAGGAGGGATCGCCTGCGCCTGCAAGAGAGCACTAGCAGCCCGACCGGGGTTGTTAGTGAGTGGGGGTGCTAGAATATTGAACTCAGTATAGTTATATATAATGTGTACGACAACTAAGTCATTCGCAACATACATTATGATTCCACATACATGATCTACGTCTAATAATGTCCGCTGATGACGTGTGTAGTGTCAGCTGGCGTTAAGATGTCCTTGACACAGAGCTGCTTCCGCTTTCTCGTTTTGTACGGTTTCCTGAATGTACATGTATGTATATATATATATTTTAGATAAAAAATTCAAGTCTCTCTGCTGTTAAAAACTTCGCCCTCTTTAAAGTTTAAGAGAGAAGTGACTTGGCTCTATGATTTTGACCTGAGTGAGGCATATATATATACTCTTCAAAAGAAGAAACGCAAAACCACATTGTCGTAACATTTGGAGAATTGATTTAATTATTGAATGGTGAGTCCGATAATTACAAAATGTTGCAGGATTGTTCACAATTCACTCTAGTCCATTGTGAGTAAGTGATAGGACACACCACCAAGGTCAAGGTCATCTGGAGTCAATACCGGGTGTGGCCTCCGCGTGTGTTGACAACTGCCTGGCACCGCCTGCCCATTGAAGCAACCAGAGTACGGATGACGTCCCGGGGGATGGTGGCCCACTCGGCCTGCAAGGCTGATGCCAGCTCGGGCAGGGTCTGGGGCTGTGGTTGTCGCTGTCGGAGGCGTCGGTCCAACTCGTCCCATAGATGCTCAATTGGGTTCAAATCCGGTGATATCGATGGCCAAGGAAGGACATTAATGTTGTTGTTCTGTAGGAAAGCCGTTGTGAGACGTGCTGTGTGAGGCCTGGCGTTGTCATGTTGGAACACTGCGTTGGCGTTGGCCATAACTGGAACGATGTGTGGCCGGAGGATCTGGTCAATGTAGCCCTGTGCATTCAGGTTGCCCTGCACGTGGACCAGGTCAGTTCTGCCAGTGTGTGAGATGGCTGCCCACACCATGACACTACCCCCGCCGAATCTGTCCACTTCCTGCACGCAGTTTGCCGCATAACGTTCACCACGACGCCTATACACGCGACATCTTCCATCATGACGTCGGAGCAGAAATCGGGACTCGTCACTGAACCACACCTGTCTCCATCGCAGTTGAGGCCATTGTCGATGAATCTGGCACCACTGCAGTCGGAGTCGACGGTGTTGTGGTGTTAAGATGACACCTCGAACTGGACGTCTGGCACGAATTCCTACCTCACGTAGGCGGTTCCGTACGGTCTGGTCGGATATCCTGCGCAAACCTGGTATTGCTGCGGCTGTGGAGGTGGCAGTAGTCAATCGTTCCCGAAGGTGGCGTACCCGGATGTAGCGGTCCTGCCCGGGGGTAGTGACCCGTGGTCGACCGGATCTAGGGAGGTCACGTGTTGATCCATGTTGCTGGTAACGGTCCCACAGTCTGGAGATGGTGCTTGGGGACACATGGAATGCCCTGGCAACGGCCGTTCTGGATTCGCCTGCGTCTAGTCGGCCGATGGCATTGTTTCTCTGCGGTTCACTGAGACGTGGCATGTCCTGGATTGTCAACTGTCGGCCAGATACAGAGGCCAGGCAAGCGAACACCCTGCACTTTTATACTGTCGGTGTTCATGTTGCACGTGCAGACAACGCACGTGCAGTGGTGACATGGTTTGCACGTGGCTGCGTTTTTGCGAATATTCACATTTTGGAACTTTATTGTACAGTAGCTGCGTTTTATCGAATGTAACCGTGGGAATGTGTTTGGGACATGCAATGACCTTATATTCACAAAGCATGAACCGGTAGGAAACATAAAATCGGAGTTATAACCCATTTGTACCCTTTTGCGTTTCTTTTTTTGAAGAGAATATATATATATATATACTGGACAAAAAAAGAAACTTCCGATTTGTACATATAGTATTTGTTGTGTTAAAGAATTCATTGTGTAATGAAATTATATAGGTAGTATTAGCCTTGAGCTGTATTATCAGGATTCATGAATTTTATCGATTATTTTCGCACTGTTAATCGTCGACAACGTGAAATTCAATTTGCACGTGCATGCATGGTTCGACATGTCCCGTGTAGTATTCGGTCAATTTGTTTTACTTGTCTTACCGACATTGTTGTCAAGTGCACGAAAACGCTTCAAAATTTGTAAAAGAAAAATAACGTTTTTTAACATTGTAGCATTTTTAGTATGCCAAGAATACCCAATAATTTACGCGAACGGGCTATTGGCATGCTTGATGCTGGCATGTCTGTCGACATGTGCGTACTGCCCGGGGGGGGAGGGGCGGGGGGGGGGGGCAATTGGGGAAACAGTGGGGGAAATTCGGGCAAATTTTATCTGGGTAAACTTTCGGGCAAATCAACCCCTCCAGCCCCCCTAAATCAAAGAGTCCCCATACGCCCATGTCGACAGAAAACGTTGCAAGGCATGTTAGGAGTTCTAGTCGAGCGATACGAAATCTTCGCGTAAGATTTCGAACGACAGGAAGCACCAACGACTTGCCACGTCGTGGACGTCCGCGTGTTACAACGCGTGGTCAAGACCGCTATATCATGAACACGCATTTGCGCAATCGATTCCAAACTGCCACTGCTACTGCTGCTAACACACCTGGGCTTCATAATAACCGAATCAGTGGGCAAACTTTTCGTAATCGTTTGTGGGAGAACGGTTTACATGCACGACATCCTTACGTCGGATGCGTTTTAACGCAACGTCATCGTCTAAATCGTCTTAATTGGGCACGTGTACACACTCGTTGGATACGGCGACGCTGGAATACCGTTCTTTTTTCGGATGAATCCAGATTTTCTTTACAACGTGGTGATGGCAGGGTGCGTGTCTACCGTAGGAGAAATGAACGCTATGCTGTTGTTTTCTTGAACGAGATCGTTTCGGGGGTGGGGGTTGTGTCATGGTCTGGGCAGCCATTGCCCATGGTTATCGTTCACCACTAGTCATTGATGGCATGGCAATTTAAATGCTCAACGTTACCGCGATGACATTCTCGCTCATCACGTCATTCCTCTGTTCCATAACAACGCCAACATCTCAATTTTTCAGCATGATAATGCCACCTCTCATACAGCTAGAGACACTGTAAATTTTCTTAGGACAAATAACATTGATTTCATTGATGACTGGCCCGCTAAAAGTCCTGATCTCAACCCCATCGAGCATGTCTGGGATAGTCTGGACAGACGATTGAGGCGTCGTCCCCAACCCACCCGCTAACGTCAACGAACTTCGTCAAGCGCTCTTTCAGGAATGGAACAATATTCCACAGGCAGAAATCAACACTTTAGTCAATTCTATGCGCCTGCGATGCACTGCAGTGGTCAATTCAAGAGGTTCATTCATTCATTTATTTATTCACATGCTTCCATACCACGAAGGTTTCAAGCATGTCTGTCCCGGGGTCGAGTTCTGGATAGCCAGAGGTCTACTCCGGGACAGAAAATTTAACGGGATAATTTTGAATTTTACTCAAAAATTAAAAATATATATAGGGGGGCAAATTTAACTATCTAAAACGAAGTTGGAAGTTGTTGATTGAAGGTTGTCACAGGAGGTTGATATTAAAATATAATACTAACAGTAATTTACCTTTATGGGGAGGTACCGGGTCCATTTGTAGCTTCAGCGTGGCCGGGGGGGGGGGGGGAATCAGGCAGAGCGAGGGACGGGGGAAGGCCCCAGACAATCCTATCTCTCCCTAAATGCAAAACGCCTACGCCTAAGCGTCTAACCCCTAATTTCTGGTGGCCTCACCCCACCCACCCCGAACCACCACCCCCATCCGCCCAACGTCGCCCCAGCCGGAACCCAGCACCACTCCCCTAACAAATAATATACTAAACCAGCGATGGGGTCTCCAAAGTGTGGCTCTGCCAGGGAACATATCTCAGCATAGTTGTAACTAGTCGTCACCCCGACCTTGACCTCCTGGAGAGACTTTTTGGCATTTTCATCAGCCAGCTCATTACCGGCTATCCCCACATGGGCTGGGACCCATTCGAGGGTGACCTTTACTCCAATGGCTACTAACTTATTTGAACATTTATAAATTTGTTTAACTATTTCCGGTCTGACGCCATTAGAGCCTGATATTGCCTGTAAGGAGCTAAGACTGTCCGAGAAAATCACGTATCTATCAGGGCTATGATTTCGATGGTAATTTTCAATCCACATCAACGCACAGAGGATGGCCATTAATTCTGAAGTATAGACAGAGATGTTATCCGTGAGTCTAGCCCTAACAGCCACGGGTCTGTCCTGAATGTCTTTATTATAAATAACAAAGGCCATCCCTGTCCTGCCTGTAGCTGGATCCTTGGACCCATCTGTATACACATGTATAGCATCCGGGTACAAGTCCCCAACCACAGCGGAAAAAAGAAATGTTTTAATATATTCATTTTTAACTTGTATAATTTCTTTGTGGATGTGGTAGCCGACCTCGGGGGTACCGATCTGCCAAGGGAACTCAAACTTCAGATTGGCACGACTGATTGGCAGACCCGCAATCCCGAAATCAACTGCAAACTTATACAAATATGAAATAATAGATACGTGTTTATCTCTAACAGAAGCTATTTGAATAGGTTTAATTTTATTTATGGGAGAATCAGGGACCAGATTTTTGACTTTATTCATATATCTGATCCCCTGCTTGATTCTCCTAAAAGCTAACGGGACCACACCCAATTCAGCCAAGACACTCTCATATGGGGTACATACGGTCCCTCCTACTATAATTTTGAGGGCCCTACAGTAGATCCCATCAAGTTTCTTAAGCTGATTATCAGTGGCACACCCAAAGGCAAGGGCCCCATATTGGAGTCTGGATACTATGAAGGCTTCAAAGATCATAAGAAGTGTTTGCCTGTCTGATCCCCATGGTGTGCCTGACAAGACCCGGATTAAATTAATGTAATAAATACACCTGTCAGTCACCTCCGCAATGTGCTCACCGAATGCAATGGCATGTCGAAAATAACTCCCAGAAATTTGACCGATTGCACCTGGCTAATCAGTACACCATTATATTTTAACTTTAGTTCAAAAATACTTTTAAAATTACGAGCTTTTTGAAATATAATACATTTAGTTTTTGCCTTGGAAATGGTAACACCAATCGACTCCGCCACTTATATAAATTATTTATATCGTTCTGGAGATCTCTTTGAATATCTAAATAATTATTACCTACTCTCCAGAGCGCAGTATCGTCGGCAAAAAGGCCGACACTTAAATTAGTCCCCTGATTTGAGTCCCGAAATAGCACCGTAGCTAATGAATTAATAAAGACAGAAAAAAAGAGTTGGTGCTATCACTGAGCCCTGAGGTATATCATTCTCCAAGACATTTATAGGGGATAGGGTACCATTAAGGTTTACAGCAAATGTTCTATTGGTTAAAAACTGATTAATAAAATTAAACATTTCTCCTCTTATCCCCATCTGAAATATTTTTATTAACAGCCCGCGTCTCCAAACCATGTCATACGCCTTTTCAATATCCACAAACACACCAGCCACCTTCTGTCCCTTTCTGAAAGCATCTTTAATCTCAGACTGAAGACGAACAAGGTGGTCAGTGGTTGAGCGGTGTTTCCTAAAACCACTCTGGTAGATAGACAACTTATGTTCAACTCCAGAAAGTGGCTAAGGCGATGGTTAACCATGTATTCCATGGTTTTGCAGACGCTAGATGTTAGTGATATTGGCCTATAATTGGTCGGGTCGGTTGGGTCCTTACCCGCCTTGTGGAGAGCAAACACTTCTGCATGCTTCCAACTTGGGGGGAGGATTCCTTCCGACCAGATCAAATTAAAAAGTTCCAGGAACAACTCAAGTGTTTCTGGAGGTAAATGTTTAAAAAAGATATAACTAAAATTATCTGGGCCTGGAGCTGTGCCCTTACGTTTACAGAAAGCATCGAGTAGTTCCTGGATTTTAAAGGGTGCATTATACGGCAGGTCATCTTTCTGGTTAGCGGATACATGCGGAATAGGGCTACTTCTTTCAACTTGTATTTTTCTAATTTGAAATTTTTTTGAATAATTAGAAGTATCCGAATTATTTTTAAAAGTTGCTCCTAATACTTTAACTTTTTCACTATCAGTTTTATATAATTTACTATTTTTTAACACATTATTTTTTGTAAGTGATTTGCCTTGTACCCGCTTTATTCTCGACCAAACTTCTTTGGCTTTAGAATTAGAATTCAGTGAGCAACAAAACTGACGCCATGAGGCCGACTTCCCTTTGCAAACACTAATTTTAAATTTATACTTGCTATCTTTATAATTATCAATATTTATTTTAGAATTATCTTTTTGAAGAATTTTACGGCATTTATTTCTGGTCTTCTTGAGCCTGGTGTGTTCATCAGTCCACCAAGGGACCGAATTTCTTACACCAGGCCCCGAAGACTTAGGAATAGTTTTATTAGCTATATTGATGATGGCACCGACTAGGTTATCATTAAACTTTCCGGTGTCATCATCACGGATTGAATTATGATCTAATTCGCCACATAACATACCAAACTTAGGCCAGTTAGCTCGTTCGAAATTCCATTTAACTTTAGGTTTATAATTATTAGTTATTACCCCTGAAATATTATAAAACATTTTAACAGGAAGGTGGTCGCTAACCAAGTCGTCCAGGACCTCCCACTCGCACCTGGTAGCCAAATTACGAGTGACTAAAGTGACATCCAAACAAGACCAAGTATTGTAGGCATCAGATAAGAAAGTAAAACTACCATCATTTAGACAGGCTAAATTTAAACTGTCCATCAAATTACCAATAATACGGCTGTCATATTGGTAACCTTTGACCCCCAAATAGTATTTTTACTATTTAAATCACCTACTATAAACAAATTTTGATTATGGTTACCAATAATATCCAAAAAGTCATTTAAACTAATTATTTTCCTTGTAATTAAGCCTTTAACGGCTGGATGTATATAAAAATTAAAAATATTTATATCATTAGTAGTTGTATGAATAGATACCCCCAATGACTCGATACATTGATGGGCGTCACCAGCTGGAATTTGCGAGTACGAGATACCGTTTCTGACAAAGGTAGCTATACCCCCTTTACTATTATCGCTATTTGTAGAAAAGAGACCCACATAGCCCGGAATTTTAAATTCTATAAAAAGTGTATGTCTAATATCTTTAGGAGTCAGTTTAGGAAGTAAGGTCTCTTGAATAGCGATAATATCAATATCGGTATTAGTATCTAGGAATTTCTTGAGTTCCTGGCCATTAGCCCTAAGCCCCCTGGCATTCCACTGAAGAATGGTTAGGCCCCTGCTCTTACCAACTACACAATTATTTTGATTATTAATATTATTATTATTATTATTATGTACTGACATGATGGAAGTGGAGCAATTCTAGCTGCAGAATAAACTATAAAGCTAATCTACACTATTGTTGCTCCTACTTTCCACCATAATAAGTTCTTTGGCCCCGTACCATGAGACACTACGCTTCTCAATGGCATCGGGGTCAATCCGCAAAGCTAACTGTTGGTTCACTACCTCACAGGCGTCTCTAGACGCTCTAATGACATCATCTAAATAAAATTTTGTATGCGGGACCTTTTCTAACTCTCTTGTCAAAAATAAACCAGAAATTACCCTAACCAAATCGAGAGCTGTAATGTTTGAATCTAAAGAAGAAATTTTGGTCCCTGAAGCCGCGCCGGCATACGTTTTAGTAGTATTAATTTTAGCGGCAGCTGTACTGACTGATGACTCAGTCTTATTAGTTGATTTCACGCCAGACGCAGCTGTGGGTTGACGGGGAGTTTGGCTATTTATTCTCTGGGTCGAACCTTTGGGAGCAGGCCTAGCTGCCATGATGCGGACCGCCCGCTGATAATCAGGGCACTCCTTTGCATGCGAGCAATGGGGTCCCCTACAATTGGCACACGAGATTTCTCTCGTGCAAGGACTTTCTGGGGACCTCTTGGGGTGCGCGGTTCCGCACCTGAAACAGACTGGGTGTTCCCTGGTCGACCTACACTTCCTGATTGTGTGGCCCCATTTCTGGCATCTGGCGCATTTCACTGGTTTAGGGATGAAGTTATTTAACTCGTGTCTCACCCCCTTCACCCTAATGAAATCAACCCCCGTGGGGCGGGTTAGAAGGACGTCCAGAAAACCATTTGCCCACACTGTCAAATTTTTAATGGACAAGTTGGGGTTATTCCTCCGTACCGCCAGGAGGAGATCCCACCCCCCCCCCTCCCGGGCGCCCCTCAGATCCGTCTTGACAATCTTTCTTAGGGAAGGGGGGCGGGCAGTGTCCCTGGCGGGTTCACCCCGAATGGCCGAACCCCACCCCCCCCCCCCCCCCCGTTCACCTCCCGGAATGGTACCTGGGTGCTATCTGGGACTGGGGGCGGACGAACCTGGCTCGCCCCACCCCCCTCCCTGACTGGTTTAACCTGTCTGTAGAAGTCTGTCGGGACCCCCCCCCCCCCCCGGGGGAAACATCATCCCTTGTCTTAAGGGGGGGGGACTGATCAACCTCCATCGCAGACGTATTCAACCTAATCGGTAAATTAGAATTAAGCTTTGTAGAGGGAAGTTGTACACCCCTCTTGTCCCTACGTTTGGCCGCGGGGGGGGGGGGGCAATTTAGTTTTGGATTTTTTTTAAAAACCTGCGGTCGGGGGGACTCTTAATTTCCGCGGTCGGAGATGGTACGTGCCGGCGCTTCCTCTTTTGAGTAATCTGAACAAAGTCACCCCCGGGGTAACCTGAGGGTGAATAGTTACAGGGTCATCATCCCAAAGACCGCCGGCTGTTCAATTTTAGCTTGCGCTGAATTATTAATTTTCTGACTAGCAGTCGCAGTAACACACACTGCCTCATCAGAAGTAAACAATACGGGAGTCGCCGAAGGCTCACTCGGGGATTTCCGGTTGACTGTATCAGTCTTAACACTAGGTTGGTTGGTTGTAAAGTTTTACATGCTTATATGCCACTAGAGCTTCAAGCATGTCTGCCCCGGGGCCGAGTCCTGGATAGCCAGGGGTCTGCTCCGGGCCAGAAATTTAACGGACAATTTAGATATTTACTCAAAATGTAAAATAATTATGGGGACAACTTTACAAAAATATATATGTTTTATTTGGTGTAATCCCAAAACTTATTATTTAATTACATATAATATAAAATTAAATACCTATAAATTGAACACCAAATTTTGAACGGGCAACCAAAACATTATCTCATAATCTACTTAATATTAATTATTTAAGCCCTTGTCTGGGGAGGATTGGTGATTGGGTGGCCCAAAGAGCCACAGGAGGTACCAATTTTTTTAAATTATATTTCTAAAGAGGAGTACCGAAGATATTGGTAACTAAAGCGTGGCCGGATGGGGGGGGGAAAGGGAAGATGACGGCACAAAAAAGGGGGAGAGGGGGCCAGCCCCCAGACAAACCTATCTCTCCCTACGGCCTAAACCGCCTACGCCTAGGCGCCTAACTCTATCCTCCGGTGGCACCCCCCTCCCCCAACCCCCCCCAACAAGTCTCCCCCCCCCACACACACACACACACCCCGCCCAGCCGTCGTGCCCTCCAAAATCGGCATCCTCCATTTATCCAGAGATGGTGTCCCTAGGAGAGGGACAAAAAAAATAAAACCACCTCTGGCATTTAAAAATAAATGGTGCTCCTAGTAGAGGAACACCAAAAACAAAAAAAAACAATTAGAACAATCCGCACGTCCGGCAAGTCGTGGGTGTGAAACGTATCTTGGTGAGTGAAGATCCGAGGCGCCTCTCTGTAGACCAAAAAGAACATAAACGTTACGTCATTCAAAAGACACTGGCACCCTTTAATTTGGAAAACCGAAGTCTGTGAAAAGTTATGGGTAAAGCTATTCACAGAACGTCGGCATAGGAGTCTTAACACTAGCCGGCTGACTACGTGCAGAATTCAAGTCTCTACCAAGAGAGGGATCGAAATCAGCGCCTTTCTCGCTAGCGCGGACGTGATCGTGCGTCGCAAGTTGCGCTTCAGCCGACTTTGCATCGATCTCGATCCCCGATTCAACTCCTTTTTCGATGCTTTTCGGAGCAACGACCTTGAACCGGGGACTGATTATGCTGTTTATATCAACATGTATTTTGCCTGCCAAAGCCAAGTCCTGGCTAGGGCCGGGCCCAAAAGTGTTAATAAAACTGTCGGAGGACAGACCACCACATATATCGGTGTTGTCCCCCCCCCCCCCCCCCGTTGGCTGACCATAGCATCGTTTAAAAACAACCGCAACCTCCTCAGCGCTATCAGGGAAGGGTCGAATTAGTAAGACTGACCCCAGGGGCGCAAAAGCAACGTCGCAGTGGGTATGCATATATATCTGGCCGTTCCGGAGTCTTGAATAAAAGAACACAGCATTATTAAAAGTCCTAGATTGAGAAGACTCCTGAAGGGCCGTGACCGTATGCTGTAAAAACTGCAACCCATAGGGGGTGGGGTCAGAATCTAAAAAAAACACCACCCGTCTGATACCCAAAGTTTCTGGGGGGGTCGACTTTCGCCTTTCTGGCCTTAAGTCTAGATCTAATGAGAAAGGGTGATAAAGGGGCATCCCTGAGAGCGTCGAAGCGGTTGCTGGTTGGAATGGGAAATGTGCTGTCATAACTAACATCATTATTGCTATGTCCAATACTACAATTCTCACCTCCGACCGAGCCAAAACCTGTTTCCTCTTTCTGGACTCACCCAGCGCCGGTCCCGGGGGCGGAGTTGGTGATCTTGGCGAAGTTGGCTCGACCGAAAGTGTTGGAGATTCGGATGTAGGGGCGCTTACCTCACCCGTGACAGCAAGACGAACATCGGAAACAGAACTTTTATTATTTATTTGTTCTGGCTTCCTATCCTCACCCCCCTCGGGCAAACCGGCAATATACGGTTGAGTTTTATGTATTACCGAGAGGGATGAGGAGATGTTGATCAAGTCGTCATAACTCAGCTCACGGGCTATACTGTCGCCGTCCGCGGAAATTTCCGGCCCCTCCCCCCCGGGGGTGGCGATTACCGATGTACTTTTCCACGTTAATGGATAAACCACCACCGGGGAGTGGGGTATCACGCATCGGTCGCTTTGACGGAGTTGAAGACCTGGGGTGACGGTTCGGAATATATAACGAATCAAAATAACTGTCCGTCACCCCCCGGGAATTAGCAAGTTCAGACCCGTCACAAACAGAAGTCTGTGACCGGTCATTATCACACGCCAGTAAGCTATTATCCAAAGTAGCAGCGATGTCGTTTGCGGACGACATAATAGCAAAAACAGTTACAACAAGAAAAGTTTACAATTAGTTATTTTAAAGAAAGCACGTGCGAATTTGGATTCTATATGTCTGGCAACAACAGAATCCGCGTAGCACGTGTCAATTACAAAGACAAGTGTAGCTCGGTTACTACACTTACAAAAACAATTACATGACACAAACTTACACACAATAACTTATTCAGCTTCAGGCTTAATTAGCCAATTAATTAGCCAATTAATAGTTTAGAAAAAGTAAACAATTTATCACTATAATGGGAGCGACGTAAAACGTGACTACACCATTCACCGGCTTGACCTGAACTGATTCAAGAGGTGGTCATACCCGTTATTAAGTGGGTGGGTTTTTTTTAACCCCTACCACACTTGGTCAAAATTTCTCCCAGTTTCTGTTAACCTATGGCCATGATTTTTGCACCAAACGATGCATCATGGAACACTCTTTAAACGCATATATAACAATTATTCCCCCGGTTTGTTTTCATCAAGTTATGTTCAAGCAAGCGTCACATCCTTTCTCCAATATTTTAAAACATGCTTAATAATTATTATTAGAGTAATCAAACACAACTGTCGGCAAACGATGAATTGTGTCTGAACAATTAAACGTAACTATGGATAAAAAATTTTAAACTATTGAATAAAAAATATCTAAACAATGAATGAAGTCTGAATTTTCAACAAATCCAGTTACAGATACTAGTTACCAAACTTGGTCAAGTAAGTTCTGAGACTACTGACAAAGATGAGAACTCAACTGATTCGGGATTTAAATTTAATTAAATTCCGAACATACTTATACTAATAATAACACTAAAAGTTCATATTTTATTTTGAATTAGTTTTTTGGTTCACAAACAAAAACGCTAAATAAGACAAAGTACCAATGGCAATGTAAACTTTATAATAAAGTGACGTCATCAGATATCCCAGACGACTCCTCGAGAAATGAACAAACGCGTTGCTACGGCTGGATCAATGAGATGACCTAACATTGCAATTATTTTAACGCTACTAACGGTAATTTACATATTTACTAGTGGAAAGTCGCATGGTATATGCTTAATATTAGAGTGCTTGTCTGATAGGTCACAGGATCGATCGCCTTTTAAGGACTGGATTTTCCCCATCTCAGCAGCCAGTGCCTCACGACTGGTATACATTATAGGCCATGGTATGTACTGTGTTGTCTATGGGAATGAATTTAAACAATCCCTTACTGCTTTAAATTGGTATGAGTAGTCTATATGGCAGCTCTCTCTCTCTCTCTCTCTCTCTCTCTCTCTCTCTCTCTCTCTCTCAACCAAGTATCAATAAAATAACCATACGATAGACAGCAAATAACTGTACTCTAAATTATGCTGAGGGGTCATTAAACAAATATTTTTTTCCTTTTTTTTCAACTTAGGGAGTTAAGTTGGAGGGGAGACATGCCATCAGGTGTTTCTACTTGAATTTGTTGAGTTGAATTAGTTCACCAAGGTAAACATCTACGGTCAGGGTTGGGGGTTTTTTTGTTTGTTTTTTAACACTTTGACATCTATTGGACCTCCGAAACATAACAATAATGTAACGGGCCAAAACGTTTATCTAGATGAACTAGGGTTGCATGAAGTCTCACCCTAAACCAAAACGTTTGCACAGACTGAGTTGTAGATTGAGTTTTAAACTCAAGGTGGGTTTTTTCACAGCTTCATTTCATTATAACTTATTTTCGTGCTTATATCCAATTACGGTTCAAGCATGCTGTCCTAGGCACATACCTCAGCTATCTGGGCTGTCTGTCCAAGACTGTGGGTTAGTTGTTAGTTGGTTAGAGGTTAGTGAATGAGAAAAGGGTGTAGTGGCTGTTAAGAACTCACTCTGGGTTGGAGCCGGTACCGGGCTGCAAACCTTGTACCTACTAGCCTGTAGTCCAATGCCTTAATCACTGTGCCACTGAGGCCAGTCTTCACAGTTTTATGACTTGTTTGAAATTTCAGTGCCACACCTAGCTTTTAAATAACAAGAAAGCAGTAAAAATTTAATCATGGCACAGTAATAGCAATATATACAGTTCAATAAAAGGATTACTTCTAAACAAAAAAAAAAGCCTTTTTAAAAAATCTTTTAAACCTTTTTTTATCCCTTCGGCCCACAAGATATAGTTTTGAATTTCATATTATATGTGACATGCATGTTGTTCGCACCTCAGTACCAGCTCACACACACAGTCCATCTTAACTTATTGACAAAAAAAAAACCAACACAATTTCACACTAAGGTGACATTACCACATACTGGTATGACGAGATGGTCTTTCATCACAAAGCAGTAATTCTGAATGCATCAGGACTTGTTAAGCAATTATAAAGTTTCTTATTGTCAGTGTTATTGTCAATGAAACATCATTTGTGTATGTGCTATCATTTGGCTAGGTCTGAAAGATTCAAGGAGAGTGGAAGTAAAATTTAATTCGTGGAGTCTCTCATTTAGAAAAGTCAATTTCTACATTAAACAAAAAATTGATTACAAGGCTCTAACTTAAAAAATTCGTGAAACGGCCCAACGACGACAATCTTGAGTCTGCCTATGGCAGATGTTTTTCAAAGTGACTTTTGCAGCAAATCAACATGACTCAAAGGTTATTTTGCTGTATGTAGACATATTTAAAATCACAAAATACTAGCAGATAATATACACCAGGTACATAGAGTTTGCCATCTTTGAGGAGCTTTACCAACGGCAGAAGTTTTAACCAGTGGCAGAAAAGTGCCGTTTGTGATGCTTCCGACCTGTGGCAATTTATCTCTCGTTAGGTTCAAGTCCTGTGATTAAGAGCTTGTATACATCAAATATATAATAAGCAGCAATAGAAATGAGAGGTGAAAAATACTCTCTTTTGTTACGGTGTTGTTTTAGGGTGATGTGAACTAGATGGACACAGAACGTTTGTGATTTCATACTACGAGAAAATTTAAAATAAGAGAGTTTGTTTTAAGTAATACCATCATACTGCTCACTAATAAACTAATAAAATACACATCAACAAATTATACTTTTTATTGTCGTTTTATTTTCCCTTTATGTGTATACATGTAGTATAATGTATGGGGTGATAACAATAGAAAACATGACCATATAATAATCAAACATAAGAACATTTCCCTTCCTTTTACAGGTGTTTATAATATATTATGTAATGTGGAAATTATCCATACCTTAATACCACCACTCCGATTTTAATTCTTACCCTTGCCTGTAGTCCAAACAGACGTATAAAGTGTGATATTGACTTAATGTGTGCCCTGCACTACCTTGCCTGTACCAACAAACTCTTGGCACATGACAGCTATCAGTACATTTGTTTTGCAATCTGACTGGCTCTTGTCGCATTACATTCAATAAAGTTAAAGTTTGTTGGGGGTTTTTTTTTTTTTTGAGGGGGGGGAGGTGCATTATCCCCAGATATGCTTGACAGTGTCGGGGTTGAGAAGCCCCACTGAAAATAAGGTTAAAGTTTGTATTGTTTAATGACACCACTAGAGCAAACTGATGTATTATCATCAGCTACTGAATGTCAAACATTTGATATTTCTGACGGTCTTAGAGGAAACCCGATGCTTATTAAAAAAACTACATTTATTCAATAAATGAAATGGATTGGCAAACAGGTGGTTGGCCTATATAAATACCTCTCCCCATGGTTATGTCTCATACTGCATGGCATTTTTCAACATGCAGGATTATGAAGACCAGTTATGTAAGAATTAAATGTAATTTGTTTTTTAATTTATTGATGTACAACAGCTACAAATTGTATAAAATTGCATAGCGAAGCAATTTTATACTAAATTTGAGACTGTTATACATTGATAAATTCACAAAAAAAGGGCAAACAATTCTTATAACAATTGCAAACAACTCAAATTTATTTAGTTAAAAATACGCAAAAACCAATTTCATAAGCCCTTTCCATAACAAGTTTCACGTAATGACGTTGCATTTGATGCAATGGCATAATTTTCTGAGATTTATCGAAGGATAACATTAAGTTTTTAAGCAACATTGTCCAATCAGAATAGAGTAAATCATATAATGGCAGGACCTTTGTAATAATAAAGGAATAATAATTCACTGATCGACTGTCGATCAGATTTGAATATTCTATATTAAGAGTACATTAACATTAATTGAATGCAATAGGAATGAAGTCAGTAAAACTGCATTGAATATTAAGAAGAGTATTAAGATAACCTATGTATATAAAATAAACTAACTATACTGTGTATATGTAAGAACTGTATGCAATATAATACAATATAATAAATATGTTTGTAGATGTATATGCAATATTTTGGCCTTTTTGTAATGGTGATAGACATGTGTAATATACAATGTATATTGAAATATAATGCTGAATGACTGAAAATTGTGAATAAAATGTAAATAATAATTTTAATAAATCGTGGTGACAGTTTTAAAGCCCAAACCACCTATAGTCCTTCCCAGTAATGAACATTGTTTTCTTACTATGGTATGTACTATAATTTCATGTATTTGTCAATCGATTGTTTTTTAAACTGCACACAAAAATAGTGTTTATTTTATATTTTCAAAACACTTTTACTTTTCTTCTTACATCAAATTAAACTGAAGTTATTTACAAATTTACAATGTCCATGCAGCTGAGAAGGATTACAATGGAAAACATATTTGCTTGCATCAGTCTCTCCTTCCACAATATATTTAGAGATAACTGGATGCCAATATACAGGGTGGCCCAATTAAAACTCTAAACTCCCAAATCTGAAACCAAATTTTGAATATATATGAATTTCAAGTCGAAGTCTCAGGTCATCTATAAGAATTTCATGTGAGTATTTATAAATTATGTCAGAGCACTGTCCATATGTCCTCCCATGGAATTTTTGTCTGGCAAATATTTCCATTCTTTATTAAGCTGGAAAATGACTGGAGTTGGTGCAATACATCTGGAATGTCCATCCAAAATAAATATTGTTTATGGTAGCATCATCAAGCTTGATATAATAAGGCCTAAATATATATATATATATCTCTGTGTGTGTGTGTGTGTTTAAGATTTCATCCTTGAAAAAAAATAGGGTAGGTAGGTAGGAACTTTTTTTCTTCTTTTTTTTAATTAACTCAAACTGAAAAACTGTAATTGGTCGAGGTGTTCCGAAGCTATTTCGCTGACTGCAAAAAACTTTGGGGTCGCTAAATAAAATTATGGTAGGTCGGGAAATCAGAAACATACATATTGTTTTTTTCAGGCCTAATCATCAGAGGTCAGTGTGTTATCCAGTTAAGTTACTGTGACCCATTTTTTAAAGCAAAAGAATTACAGTATTAAACTTAGTATGGCAGGATATAAAATAATTAGTTGCTGTAAAGACAAAACTATTTCATGGCCAAATCATATCTCTGCATCAAGAAATATATCAAAACTAAGACAAACAAAATCCATTTAAAAAAATTAAAATTCTGGTAAATTCTTCCCATTTTATTTTGTTGCTACTCATGAAAAAAAACCACATAAATAAACAATAAGAATTTAATAGGACATGTATCCTGAACCAAACATAAACAGTAATTAAACACACATTTTTTCCTTTGAAGTAACAAGTTTATTTTGATTGTGAAAACATAAAAAAATAACTTAAGTTAAAACTGATATTTGTTTTCAAATACAAAAACTTCAAATAAACGCTATGTAGTCTGTATTTTTGTATGCTTCAAATTTGGTATACATGTACTTTTAAAAAAGGTGTGATAATGACAATATTCAATGCAAATATGTCCATTATGTTTTTGTATGTATTCAAATGCACTTAATTTTTTGCAGATTTCACTAGGGGTGCAGGGGAGGGGATCCTTTAGTATTTCCTAACGAACACAATCTACCCTTTGGAAAAATTGTAAAATTATTTATTGAGGCATCTGTGACAATGATTTTAAGTCTTATAATTTGTTTATTATTATTTATAATTTTATTTCTTTATTATTATTTTTTAAATTATTATTTTATTTTTTTAATAAATTAAATGTGATAAATTATATTAATAGTTCAATGCTATGTTGCTTTTTGGTGTACTTTAATTTTATAGATTTTTTTGTTGTTGTTGACCAGTTCCATATTTTTACTGTCTTGATGGTCTGATCAGAATATTTAGATTTTTTTTTTTTTTTTTAAATGTTGTTCACATCAATGAGGCTTTTATGGATGTAACTTTTCACAATGGCTGACTGTTTAATTAATACTTTTTGTAATTTTGTATTGTGGACCACCCTTACAGGTTAATAAAGCCGTCTTCATTATTTTGGCAGAAAGGAGCAGTGAAATGCACACGTGGATCCACAGAAAGTGAACATTAGGATATACAGTGAAACCTGTCCAAACTGGACCGTAAACAAACTCGAATCGTGTCAAAACCAGCCAATTTACATGGTTCCAAATTTGCCAAATTCTAAAACACGACCCGGTAAACATTGGATCCTGTCTACATTGCATAAATATTATGTCCCCAGTGTGATCCAGTTTAGACAGATTTCACTGTACTTATAATATACTCCTTTTAATTTTGATCATTTAGGCCTAATTTTTTTTTTTCAACATACAAATCTGTGTGAAAATAAAAACTGTAAATTGGCAAACTGGATAAATAAATAAACAATTTAAGATGTTTAAAAACCAATTCTATGTACAAAGTCCTGTACAAGGAGGCTAGGCACAATTTTTTCAAGTGTTTTAGAACGACCAGTTTCACGATACTCTTGACTGTCTCGGTGGATGTGGAACTATTGGAGGTAATGGTGACGTTTCCTGAAGAGGTCTCAGTATGGGTGTATGTCGGTCGAGCAGATCCGCGACGTCGATGGTGGAGGTCTGAATCTTCGATCCCACAGGGCGGAGCTTGTTCTGATGTTCATCAAGCATATCCACACGATGAACATGCTATAAAATAAAACAAAAACAACACATAAAAAGAATGTTATAAAGTTAAAAAAATATATTTTATGTCAAAAATATAGACAAATTCTAGATTTCAATTCTGTGGCTAAATTGAACTCTTATGTAAATACCTGTAATTTGATTCTAACCATAGATCCAGAAATTCCATTTTGGACACAGGAAGGCAAAACGTATGAAATCTTGGCACATAACTACCTATAATGTCATTTAAAAGGTATATGCTAAACTTCAGGAATTTATATAGTATATAAAAACAAATATTTAATTGTATCCAAAGTAGTTAATTCCACTTACAGATCCAGAAATGCCATTTATAAACCATAAACTGGAACTAAAAATAATGTAAAATAATTAGTAAATAAATAAACATTCTGAGAGTACTGTTAAAGCAATACAGTTTGAATTTCTTCAGTTCATGAGCATTAACTGTGAAACATGGATAAATTAATTTTTGACAGTTATGACCCTTGAATAAAATTCTCATGAAAGTTGAACTTCATCTGGCCATTACTGTCAAAAATGGGCAAACGTGATCTGTAACTGTACATAATAAAGCTATATACAGAATTTCAGCTCAATATCTTGAAGCACTGGGGCTTGGGAATCTGGAAAACTATATGTGGGACAGACAGACGGACAAAAGGATGGAAACAAAACCTATAGTCCCCTCCAGTTGAACCAGTAGGGGACAAAAAAGTAATTGAAACAATTATTATGCCCTCTTAAAACCTACAATGTATAAGGTAGACGTGAAAGACCATGTTGAATGATTTAGGCGACACTAAATTCCATCACGTCTGTAAATGTAATGTCCATCTTTGAGATACACCACAAGCCAACCCACTGCTGATGGGCATTTCATGTTTCTCCAAATCCGCCTGGCTTTTCATGGGTTCAACACAGCCCGTTTTCCTATTGTATCTGAAAAATCTGCCATCCATGAACAGCTTGTCGTATTTCATGTTGACGTGTTTCCTTTTATTCCGTGCCTTGACTAGCAGTGGAGTCAAACTCCTCCTTGCTTGTCGAACTCTAGCACTGAAGTCCTCGGAAACGCGGAAGTCCATGAAACCCCATTCTTTTTCGCAGTCCCTGAACGTCGCTAAGACTCTCGTTTTGTCTTTGAAGTTTGAAAATTTCACCAGGATCGGCCGAGGCCTCGATCGAGTGTTAAGTCTGTGAGCTCGATCGATACTGATTGTCTCTTCCTCGATGGAAAGTTTAACCACAAGAATATTTCGCACCACATTCTCACAGTCTTCCCATGTTTCAAAAGCACCGGGTTTCTTTTCCGGGATACCGAAAAATAACAGATTCTCCCTTCTGCTATTGTTCTCTAGTTGATCTATTTTCTTTTTCATGTATTCGTTTTCCTGTCTCAAGTCACAGAGTTCGGTTTTTAACTCGTCAAATTGTCTGTCGATATTCAACGTCATTAACGCTTTCTTCACTTCAGTATGAAATACTGCTTTTAATTCTTCATTGAAGCAACTATACTCATCTTCTATGTCGTTTTGAGTTGTATTTGAGGAGACATGCTGGCAAAAAAATAAAATAATAATAACTGTTAAAAAACTGATTTTGCAGAATTTTATTAAGATCATTTTATATTAACTGAAATATTCGACAATTATTTCTTTAATAAAACAGCAAAGTAAATTATTTTATTACACCATGGTGGAAGAGATACCCTGGGATATTTTGTCTGAAAGCCATAATGTGAGTTACACCTTTAAGAGATGTCAAGACCTCCAATCAGCTGATTAATAGTTCAACTCCAGTTTGTGTTTCACACAAAAAAGTGTGCACATTGTTTTTTAAATGCATGCTCGTACAAACCAAAAAATACTTGCGGTCAAGTCTTATAATTACAGTTAGTCACATAATTTAAAAATATACTGTTTGAAGGAAGGAAATGTTTTATTTAACGACGCACTCAACACATTTTATTTACAGTTATATGGCGTCGGACATATGGTTAAGGACTACACAGATATTGAGAGGAAACATGCTGTCGCCACTTCATGGGCTACTCTTTTTGATTAGCAGCAAGGGATCTTTTATATACACCATCCCACAGACAGGATAACACATACCGACCAAGCGTCAAGTGAGCGCTGTACCACTGGGCTATGTCCCGCCCCATACTTGTTTGAATACTTTGCTTTAGCCCTGAATACGTCCATAGTATTGTTTGTGTACGTGTGAGACTCAGGAATGCAAGATTCCATTGACCACCAAACAATATCCTTCTGGTGAACACACCACAGTGGTCTTAGTTCTCTGCATTCCCATGTTTTGCTTATGTGGGAAGTAATTGTCCGAGTTTCCTTCACTGATGTACGTTGTAATGCACATAATACTACTTGATCCCATAAGCAGCCATTTATATTACAATTCTTGTGTTTTTTATCATACACTATAAACATACTCGTAATATTAATTTGTTTGGTATTCTTTATTTTTTTTTACATATTGCCTTATTATGGAAGAGTCTTTATCGTTAAAATGTGAAAGATGCCTTGATCATAACCTTGAAAGAATGTGGGGGTTTTCATTAAGTGTCTGAATGAAAGTAGTTCACAGGGTTAGTACCTACATCTGAATATTTGAAATGTATTGAAGATAAACAAGAAAAAAAAGAAAAAGAATTCTGCAAACAGTTTTCAACTTATTATTATTTTATTTTTTGGCCAGAAAACCTCCTTAAATACTTCTGTGAAACACCAAACCGCAACATACACAAACCACATGCAAAGGTGGCCATTCATCCAGAGTTATACCAGAAAGTCCAGTTTCCAAGGGTATGTAAGTTGTAACAGTGTGTCCAGTATTCTTAAGATCCATTGGTAACCACCTCCTTAGCATACATGCATGTATGTATGAACATGAATGCACATGCACACAGACACACACACATACAGGCATGCACACAAAATCTCACACACGTTATGAAATTATACTTACTCTGCCGGGACCTTTTTTCATTCTGTTTCCCTCCTTCACAATGACACCAGGAGCAATGTCCATTGCCTCAATCTAACAAACAAAAATAAAAATAAAAAATTAAATTAAATTAAATAAAATAAAAATTAATTTTTTTTAAATTTTAAATTACGCCTATCCATAACCATCATGTGAGAATTAATTTTTTCCATGTAATATTACATTATTATCATATAATATTTGTTTAATTAACAAGAAATGGTAGGAAGTTTTCCATTCATAATTTACAGTTATTTCTGAACATAAAACAATCTTCTAAAACCCTTTTGTTAAATATCTTGAAGTACTTCAGTTGAGCTAGAGACGTACTAACCATTGGTGGTGGTAAGGATGTTATAGTTGGCTGCTGGAATGCCTTGGTCACTTTTGTAGATCTTGCTGCAAAAAAAAAAGAAATTGTATTGAAAAAAAGAAAAAAGACATGAAATTTTTTTTCAAAGTGTATATCACATCAGATTAATACAATACAAGGTCTATGCATACTATGGAGACTCATGTAAAATACTAAAGCTTAAAGTCACAGACCCTAGTTTCAACCTGTGAAAATGGACACTAAGTTTGATTAAGTTACAAACCTGTAAAACCTTTGGATAACGTTACAACAGAGTGAAACAAGAGTCTGTGACAGTAAAATAGTGAAATACCCTTTAAACTAGACTAAAACTCGACTCCATACCCAAATTACTTCTCAGATGCACATGCGTTTTTAAAAATATGAAAAATGCATTTTGTAGTATTAGAAACACCAGGATGACCAAAAACCACTTCGGTTGTACAGAAATAGATAATATAAACAAAATATAAGTAATGTTTGATTTCAAGGATCATAAATGGCTCTAATAGTGAAAAATATGCATTAGGGTTTAAAAACTAGGGTCTGTCCCTTTAAGGCAACACACTGCCATTTGTCCTATGTTACTTGAAGTAGCAGCTTAATATAGTCCAGTTTAGGAAATAGTTTCTTTCAATTATAAAACTTGAGAGATGTGTTTTCAATGATAAAACTTAAGAGATGTGTTTTTAATGATAAAGCTTGAGAGATGTGTTTTCAATGATAAAACTTGAGAGGTATGTTTTTAATGATAAATCTTACGCGTTGTATTTTCAAATGATAAAACAGGAGAGATGTGTTTTCAAATGGTAAAACTTCAGAGATGTATTTTCAATGATAAATTTTGTGAGATGTGTTTTCAAATGGTAAACCTTTACATACGGTATGGGTTTTAATGGTAAATGTTGGAACCTGTGTTTTTAATAGTGAAACACTGGACCAGTGTCTTATGAATGGTAAAAGTGACATTTTTGGTTTTTAATGAAAAGTGAAGTTTATTTTACCTGTTGAAGCTGCGTCAGAAGATTCACTTCTCTTCTTGGACTTGGATCCCAACAATTGTAGAGTACTTGAGGAAATGTACTTGCCATGCCTCATTGCCTCCAGCCTCACCTTGGCTGCCTCAACAGATGGGTCTATCACCTGGTATTTCACCTTCACTCTGTAATAATAATTACACAAATACAGAATCAAACCCACTAAAAACTTTATGTACTTAAAACACAGCATGCCAATCTACTAACAAAACTTATCTTTAGTGAGTCTTTATTATTCTTAACATTCTGCAATTTGCTGAAAATATTTTGTAAAAGAACATTTGTATTGCCAATCCAAAACATCTCTCAAAAGTGCTTATAAAAGATCATATGCATTTCAACAGGAGTAGCTCACATACATGGGGGCAGTGGATTTTATTTTTCTCTCTCAATCAAGTGTCAAACGTAAATCATATGTTAGATATCAGATAGCTATAGACTAGATGTGCTGAGGGGATCCTCTCCAAAGTACCTTACTTCTGATCTTAATGAACTACGATGATCCATGACGGTCTTCGTAAAAATCAAGGCGAGCTGAAGATCACTCTCACGAAATGGTGCTAGGTGAGCAATTACATCAAGATTCAATTAAATTTGTTCATTGAAATGCGATCAAAAGTTGCTTCTTTCCTAAACATTTTCCAGGTGAGTGTGGCGAAGGAATTTACGAAACCTGTTTTTTCTTAAACACAGGTGTTTAAGCATTGTAAATCTGTGTAGTTACATATATGTAAGACATAAACAAGCTTTGTAAATTCAGCCCATGATGTTTAAACTGCATCACAAAAATAAACTGTTCTGTGAGACCCACTTAGAAATTAATGAAAGAAGTCTGACCTGTGGTTTGGCAGTTTCTCTGGACACAGTTTCACACAAGACACCACGTTGCCCATGTCATCATAGTCGACCTCCTTGTTGCCCGGTGGGCGACCTGCCTGGACCTGAAAGAACATACTTTTACATAACTTATGTTCAAAACACTTCTCATGATGTGGGATCAGAGGTAAAGTTTGTTTTGTTTAACAACACCACTAGAGCACATTGATTTATTAATCATCCGCTATTAGATGTCAAATATTTGTTAATTTTGACATATAGTCTTAGAGAAAAAACCCAGTACATTTTCTCATTAGTTGCAAGCGATCTTTTATATGCACCATCCCACAGACAGGATAGCACATACCACGGCAAACGATATACCAGTCATGGTGCACTGTCTGGAATGAGAAATAGCCCAACAGATCCACTGACAGGGATCGATCCTAGACCGACCACACATCAGACAAGAGCTTTACTACTGGGCTACGTCCCGCCCTCCTCTCACAATGAGGAATCAATGCAAAACATACACGTAGATACAAACTGTAATTTGACCCCGTCCCTATACAATGTTTACAATCTAGACTCAAGACTTTAATAGAATCTGCGACTTTAACGTCATGGCAACAGAATATAAATTGCATGTGAGTGATATCATTAGATATTTGAGTCTAGACTCTAAAGGTTTTATAAGCATGGGCCATGGTACATGTATATGAAAAAACTAATTTTTTAAATAAGAATAATGATTTTTTTTTTTAAAGCTACCAATAACTTTTATGTCCTTGGTGATCCTTGGTGAAGTAATCTGCTCATCCAAAGTTTTAGCATGAAAACTATTTCGTATAGACATAAAAAAAAAGGTAATGAAATAATATATAATGTTAAGACTAAATAATGATAAGATTTTCTGCTTGTTTCCTGTCAATCTCAACCCTTTTAATCTAGTATTTGCCTGTGCTCTATTTGTTTATGTTTTCTCACTAAACCAGTGTTGTCGTGCTTCTTCTATGACCAGTTACCAGTTAAGATGTCATAATTTACCAGCAATCAAAGTGGTGTAAAGTAGTTAACTTAAATTCAATTTCATTTCTTTTTACACTAAATAATGCTAGTATTAAATGTTTCGCCGATGGGCACACAAATTTAATACACCAAAAACGTACAACATACATGTAGTTCTGTTAGACATTACAGATAAACTAATTTAACATTTCTAATTTTCTATAGTAGGCCTATGCAAATATGTATCTAAAGGATCTAGATATGTTCTGTAGTAAGTAGTATAAATAAGCCAATATAACTAGAAGCAGCTGATGTGTAACACCTAACAAAACTGCAGTTTAAACAAGCAAAAAAAAAATCTAATTGAATACTAAATGAACAAAAATTAACACTGAAACTCTTATTGGCAAATAAAAAACATTTTTAACTAACATAACTAAAATAAAGCTATTATTAGACTTTAATATTACTTTAAAATTTTAAGACATTTTACTTTAATTTCAAACTGTAATAAACTTTTGTTACAAATGCTTTGACTGATCAATCTGTAAGAAATTATTTTGTTGCAAATGCTTCTATTGTTCAAACTGGAACATGTATCAATTGACTTACAAAATGGACTTCCAAAAAATTTAATTTGGGCAAAATAAATCCAGCAATTTAGTTCTCTAACCAATTATTTCATATACATGTATACTGCAATCTATTAAAGGCATACTGTCATGGATTTCAGGACCGTATTTCTCTAAACATGGATAATAACTGAAAATTACATTAATAGAAAACAAATCTAGCTATTGCATCACCTTAACTGAACCACGATGGAGTGAAATCCATGTCAACCCTCTCGGCAATTTTAGTTTTTGAATTATGGACCATTGCCATAATTCAATTATTTTTAGAAAATGTCATTAATAAATGGAGTATGGTGGTTATGAAGATGGTTGAATAAAGTACATTTAGGGACAAATCAAATTATTTTTGTTCAGGTAATACTTTGTTAGACCATTAAATAGGTCACTGGTCTGTGACAATATGCCTGTAAACATAGAGGATAAGGGCAAGTATATTTTAAATTATTCAAATAGTGCCTTCACTAATTTATAACATGCCAATCAGCTGTTTATATTTACATGTATTACTTATTTTTCATTAAAAATCGTTTGAAATTATGATTACAAGGAAAATAAATAAATATATAATATGTACCGTAATAATGAACGTAGGCCTAATATGGGGTTTTTTTTAAAGCCAGTTGTTAGTTGGTTTTAATTACTGTTTTGCATAATAAAAAATACCTACTAAAACAAAAGCTAAAACCTCTCAATTGGGAATTCCCCAAAGCTGAATATTATTTTTAAAAAAGAAATAATTTTATTTTTGTTGAATATATAACATATTATACATTTAACATAAGCTATATAAATTTGTAATTACAAGTATTAAACTTTATCATTTACAACATTCATCTACATATGAAAACACAGAACCACTATATGCGCTAACCTAGTATGGTATTTATACACTACTACACACTGAGGGTATATATACTTATTTGTACTAATTTAGGAGGTGACAAGGGGCAACTTCCAGTGACTACCAAGGATGAACCCAAGAAATATTTTAGGAATGGGAACTTGAAACGTTTAGGTCCCCCCTGATCCCCACCTTTGCCTCCACCTTTGGTTACTGCAATCTCCATCATCACCCAATTTTAATGCTTACAATCGTACAACTCGTACTTCTCAGTAAATACAGCCACCTATTTAAATGGCATACCGGTACATCCTCCTACTTTCAACAATAATGAAAGAAAGAAATGTTTTATTTAACAACGCACTCAACACATTTTATTTACAGTTATATGGCGTCAGACATATGGTTAAGAACCATACAGATATTAAGAGAGGAATCCTGCTGTCGCCACTTCATGGGCTACTCTTTTTGATTAGCAGCAAGGGATTTTTTATATGCACCATCCCACAGACAGGGTAGTACATACCACGGCCTTTGATATACCAGTTGTGGTGCACTGGCTGGAACAAGAAATAGCACAATGGGGCCACCGACGGGGATCGAGCAAGCGCTGTACCACTGGGCTATGACCCACCCCCAGTAATAATGAACACCCTGCAACATCCTGCCACAGTGTATCGAATGGTTCTGTGTTTTGCATATCCGTGAAAGTTGGAAATGATTAAATTCTAAGTCTCAAGCATTTCCTACATAATCTGTTAACAACATGAGATGCTATGTTAAGACAACAGAGCTACAGATAATAAATAAAGTAAAAACAATAAATGTTATGTCAGTAGATTTAACTGATAATTAACAAAATGAAACTATCGACTCTTGTGGTATACCTGAGACCCTGTTTCAGATTCCTGAAATGTTGGGAAAACTTTAAGATTATTTAGCTGCCAAAATGCATTATTGATAATTATATAATAATATAGGGAACAACAACAGCTCTACAGAATATAATTTAATATTTTTATCCACTTTGAATTGAGTAAAATTGAACAACTCTCCCATATTAACAATCAAAACATCCATACATCCATCCATCCATCCATCCATAGATCCATCTATCTATAGATCCATCCATCCATAGATCCATCCATCTATAGATCCATCCATTCATCCATAGATACATCCATCCATTCATCCATAGATACATCCATCGATCCATAGATCCATCCATTTATCCACAGATACAACCATCCATTCATCCACAAATACATCCATCCATCCATAGATCCATCCATCTATAGACCCATCCATAGATACAACCATCCATTCATCCATAGATACAACCATCCATTCATCCATAGATACATCCATCCATCCATACATAGATCCATTCATCCATCCATAGATACATCCATCCATCTAAATATACATACATCCATCGATAGATCCATCCACAGATACATCCATCCATCCATAGTTACACCCATACATAGACCTATCCATAGATACATACATACATCAATAGATCCATCCATAGTCTTAGATACATAAATCCATCCATAGATACATCCATTCATCCATAGATTCATCCATCGATCCATCCATCCATAGATCCATCCATCCATCCGTTCATCCATAGATCCATCCATCCATTAATAGATCCATTCATCCATCCATAGATCCATCCATCCATCCTACTACTGAACAGTAACAGAAATGCAATTTCATTCTAAATATTTGTTCTTGCATTCATTAATTCATTCATTCATTATTTGCCTTTGCATTCACTCACTCACTGAAAAGTGTTAAAACTGTAAACCCATTCAGAGTATTTCTCACTGACTGTTTGGCATACAATCTACAAACTGGACATATAAAATATCAGCATAATAATAACTGAAAAACAAAACAATACATTTTATTACACAATATTTTCTATTTGCATTGTCTGTTGGGATGTTTGGACCAATCTCTTAATTACCAATAGATTTTACCCACATTTTATCCAGACAGAAATCTTGAAAAAACCCATTACAATGACACAAATTCCACATACTAGGTGATAAACATGTCACCTATCTTGACTTTGCCAAAATCTCCAAGGACAAAATGCATGCTGTTTTTTGCTATCTGCCATTTTACTTTTTATGTAAAAATTACAAAAATGGACTGTAAATATTTTTAATTTCCATGAGATTTAATTCGGCCATTTTTGTCAAACCAGAAATATACGAGACTGCTATAAAATTAGAAATTTCAGGTATTCACATTAGGCACTAGAACCAAATGTAATATGCTATATTTTAGTTTTCATTTATATATTACTGTCATTTACACACTGTAACACAGTGTATGGGTATATAAAGTCTTGATTTATGCATATGTGACATGTAAGTATGCAAGTACTAGATTACGTTTTGTGTGACATATAGGTCAACATACACAAGTACTTAAGTTTTGTTTCTTGAATATATACTGCTACTTTCGCCGTTTAGTTAATTTTGGTTGACAGGGGAAAACTGATACATCTTGCATTCACCATCAGTTTTGTGGTTTGAAAAAACGGTGCGCATTATATTGTGGTTTATGTTTTTTTTCTTGGAATAAACATTCAAAGTGGGGGGCGTGCATAATACATGGGGAAAAGATGGTAATATGTGGACACTGCAGCTTTTAAAAATTAACAAGTCATAAAAGATTTTCAGTTCAAATTTTTTTTTAATATGTTGATCATTTAAGGGCCATTTGTATTTTATCTAATCAGTCAACTTGTTATAAACATCCTAAGTTTGTATTTTATCCAATCAGTCCACATGTTACAAACATCCTAAGTTTGTATTTTATCCAATCAATCAACATCTAATGATGTTACAAACATCCTAAGTTTGTATTTTATCCAATCAAACGACATGTTACAAACATCTTAAGTTTGTATTTTATCCAATCAGTCGACATGTAATGATGTTACAAACATCCTAAGTTTGTATTTTATCTAATCAGTTTACCAGACCTGTCAACCCTCCCGGATTCCGCGGGAGTCTCCCGGTATTTGATCAAATCTCCTTTCGCCTGTGCAGGAGACAGTTTCTCCTGTTAAATGACATTTTTGTAAGCATAAAAAAAAAATCGATCCTCTTTTGTCAAAATAACATAAGGGAAGTAACTCTACCTTTTTTTTCTCATTCGGAAAATGTCGACTACTTTCGGTTTCTGAGAATGTAACAGGCCGAATTGTCCCGACTGTTTAACCTTTGCCGAAGTGAGAATTGTGGGATAGCCTATTTATATTGTTAAAAAAGCACATGGAGTTTATAGAATGACGTGTTATTATAATGTTTGTTGTCATCGTAATGGCTACGAAGCGTGTTGCTGCTAATTCAACAGGCTGTGTATTGACATTCAGTGTTGCATATATAAAAAAAAAAAAACTATTCAATTTAGTTCTAATAACACCTCTGAATTGTAAAATGTTTTTCCACTGGATTACATAATGCAACTATGACGAATCTGAACTGCCAGACTCCGAGTTGACAGCGATACACATGATGCATGTTAAAATCACATGTCACAGCAAGACAACGAAAAGACCAATTAGCTGTATAAACATACTTGTGTCAGTTAATTTTGTATGTTTGTGCAGTAAAATGTTGGTTATACGGGTACTCTTCAAGAAATTATTTTTGTACAATTAAAAAATGTCGTGTCTGACATTGACATAAAGTTACTCCCGGAAATGGGTATAATTCCGGTATATTTCACGCGATGTCCGTAATGAGGTTTTACTTATGATTAATGAAAATACAATGTTTATTGCATCATTATAATGATTTTAAATGAGTACCACGCCACCGTTCCTCATTATAGTAACAACTGAATATTAATTTATAAGATTTATATAAATTTGTCTTAGGTACACTAACCACAAATAATGTAACGCAACCTGTAACTGTAACTGTAAGGCTGTAAGTGTAATACCGTAAATGTACTAATTAAATTTTTTATTTCTTGTTCATGTTCTTAACATTTTTGGATAAAATATTATAATTTTTTAAAATATGTATTAAATCATAATAATATTTAAACTTTAACAAACAAAAACTTTTTTTTTTTTTTTTTTTTTTTTTTTTTAAATGCCAAGATCTAAGGTTAAGAAGTATATATGACATTATATAGTATTCATATAACTTATTGTAATGTTTTTTTTAAATCTTGCGATTTTGGGTTAAATTGTGTGAATTAAAAAAATCTCCTGCTTTTTGACAAAATCTCCTGCTTTTTCAACACACACCTCCTGCTTTCTCTTGACTAAAGGTTGACAGGTCTGCAGTTGACCTGTTACAGACATCCTAAAGACAACCCACAACAAGGCTTACCTTGAGCAGAGACTGACAAGAGGCCGGCATCTTGAGCCTGTCACTACTGTTCCCGACAGAACTGCGCATGGCGTCCTCTATCGCCTCCATGTACAACTTCATCTCAGACTCCTCGAGGGATTCCGACATTCTCCTCACACCAGCCGACTTCATTTTGCCGCGGTACGGCTTGAACTTGAACTTTTTCTTCTTTTCCACCACCTGAAGATGAATTTTAAGGAAAGACATTACTCAAATTGTTAAATAAACATTATGCAATACAAAAAAAATTAAATGTTATTTTGTGGGTGGTGGGTATCCAAAAATACTGCCTGCCTCACACCATCCATGTCATTAGTTCTAGAACAGGAGCCTATTTCACAAAACATCGACGTTTACGTCTGTGACTAGCAGTTATACCAGGCATACACTTACAAGTGTTTGGCATCTATTTCATGAAGAAATTTACATCAGTACAGAAGATGGAGCATTGTAAGGACAAAAGAAAATGAAATGCATGTACTTTTAACTATATTTGGTGTACTATAATAGTAATAAAAATTGTGGTTTAGTTGTAGATTTATATTTATGTGCAAAACTAAGCTTACAATGTTTTGTGAAATTGAGCCAAGCTCTTACAACAGTTAGTGAGTGAAAATACAGTGTAGTATCATTAGACCCTCCCAAATTAGTTCTTATAAATTCGCTACAGGGCCCATGCTTATAACACTTTTAGAGTCCAGACTCAATTTCTAATGATGTTAAACCCATACAATTTGTATGGCGTTGTCATGACATTAGTGTCTCAGACTCTATTAGTCTCGAGTCCAGACTCTAAAAGTTTTATAAGCAATGGGATGCAAACCAAATATCTACAGTGCGGGATATACCTCAGGTGGCACAGCACTTGCCTGGGGTTCTTAGATCATAGGACCATTTGATCATAGGTACCATTTTCTGAGTGGGTTTTTTTTTTGCTTTCCCAACAAGTACCGGTACCAAATGACTGATATATCAAAGGTCATGGTATATGCTGGGCCTGTCTGTGGATAAGTATATATAAAAGATCCCTTGCTGCTGGTAATGGAAGAATGTAGCAAAGTTACTCTCAGAATTATCAAATGTCGGACATCCAATAGCTGCTGATGACTAATAAATCAATGTGCTCAAGTGGTATTGTTAAACAACCAAGGGCTCAATTTACAAAGCTTGTTTTTGTCTTACATGTGTGTAACTACAAACATTTACAATGCTTAAACACTTGCATTTTAAGACAAAAAAACACAGGCTTCTTAAATTCAGTCCCAAAAATGTCTACCAGCCTTAAATAGCTTAAACACTATATCACGGACACCCTAGCACATATCACAACCTCTAATGCATCAGTCGTGGAGCATGAAAATGGGAACTGAAAAAAACATGGATGTAAGTAGGACATCAAACATATACTGATAGAAAGAAATAAAGGATCACACAAAGAGCAACAAGAAATAATGACTGCACCAAAAATCAATTCATATTGTCAGAAGTTGACTGGGAACATATAGGCAGCACATTCAGCACCACAAGACATTCAATACCACATTACAACTTGGTATGAAATACAGACATTACTACGCTAGTAGTGAATTCAATATGGTCTTCAATTTGATGTGTTCCCTTATTTCTTTCCATCAGTATATGACCCACCACTCTTTAGGCAACACTGTTAATACTTAACGACATTCCACTCCAGAAACGCTACAGCATTATATTTTAATAATAACGAGATGATGATAAAGTGACCTGTTCAGGCTTGGCCGGGACTTCTTCTGGAGGTTCTGGTTCAGGAGGCACTAACTCCTCCATAGTATCTGAAACCGTATCAGGTAGTTCTGGTTCCTCTTCTTCTCCAGTAGTGATTTCTTCATCACTTGAAAATAAGAACAAGTAAATTCAAAACCACAATAAATATTTATATTACTGGCTATGGTTGAAGCTATTTGATAATATTTAATTTACTAGAATAAAAACACAATAAAAATTTATATTAAAAAAGGTTTATTTTATTTAAAGACACCACTAGAACACATTGATGTATTAATCATCGGCTATTCGATGTCAAACTTTTGGTAATTTTGATATTTAGTCTTAGAGAGAAACCCTGCTAACAATTGTTTTATTAGTAGCAAGGGATCTTTTATATGCACCATCCCACATACAAGATACCATGGCCTTTGATATATCAGCCGTGGTACACTGGCTGGAACGAGAAATAGTATTTATATTACTGGGTATGGTTAAAACTATTTGATTTAATTATTACTTTTATCCATCAGTAACATTTTCAACACAAAAAGAAGAGTTAGAATCATTATGATAATATTTAATTTACTAGAATAAAAACACCACACAATAAAACCAACATGTTCAAACAGTTTTAACTCAGAAAAGCCAACTCCTAACATTTTTACTTTGGGAACTATAAACAAACTTTTATTGACCTATAGGACTTACAGTTTGTAACAAACAGCTATAAGTGAAAATTGAACATGGAGTAAATGCAAATACTGATATGCTTATTGCTGTTATGAGAGTCTTTGCCCTGACTAAAATCAACATGAGCTGAAGATAAGTCTTCTGAAATGGTGCTGGGCAAGCAATCACATCAAGTTTCAAATAAAATTTGTTTAAAATGTTATTGCAAGACATAGAGAATAATACATGAGTTTCCGTTTGATACCATTTATCTTACAACGAGGTGTTTAAAAACGTATCCAACAAGCAAAAGCGGTATCAAATGGACACGAATGTAGTATTCTATTTCTTACATACCTCGAAACGAAAATGTAAACAAGATAATGAACTAAATTATGTTGTTACAGAACAGTCTAATTGGGTCATGGCGTATGTATATTTGGTTTTAAACATACATACCACGTCATAACCAAATCACTACTGTACTAACAGATCCGTTCTCCTAAAAAATAGAGCACTCTAAAACATTTGCCAACCACTCGTAAAATGAAATTGATGAAAAGCAAGCATTTTAATGTGGCAAAGCATTGTAATAATACAGCTAATTTTTAATTTGAATGATGTCAGTATTCCAATGACGTCATCTTACAATAACACTAAACTGGGTCATGACGTCTCAGAAACGATCTCCAACATACGTTGTATACGATTTTGATACACAACGGTGATCTCCTACACAGGTGTGTAAGAAAATAAATTTGCCGCTCTCCTAAAACGATTCTAGGCTAGAGTGGAGGGGAGTGGGAGTGACCACTCATCTTATCTGGTGAAGATTGAGAAAGGATATTCCTATATCAATCTTACGTATCTTCTGCTTTATCGAGATATAATCGGGTTAAACAAGATGAAGCATTTTTACTAGCCAAGTGAAATAGACACAATTAAAACTGCAGGGCTTGAATTTAATGGTGGCCAAGCTGCAAACTGCAACAATGACCTAGCCATATACCGTAATGCCCTAAAAATTATTTTGAAAGTCACTAATTGGCCATCATACTCGGACACGATCAGTCAAATAGCCGTGACCTATAATTTGCCAAATTCAAGGCCTGAAACTGCCATACCTTATCTTCTGCTCAGCAACAGCCTCCTCTTCAGCCTGTGGTTCTTCCTGGATAGTTTGTGTAGAGAGGGCAATGTATGATTTTGGCACTGCCCCTTGAGCCCAGCAGTCCGTAATGGCAGGGTCAGGCTCTAAGAAAAAAAAATCATTATGATCACATTGTGTTTAAAGCATTAATATTTGTAATATGGAGATAGAGTGAATGTAAGAGATTATGTGAGACATGTTCACAAAGCTGAGTGCTTGAGCAGGCCTTAGATAACCTGAAATTTGCATAACCCATTTATCAAAAATAAATTCAGGTAATCCATTTCCTCAATGCGCGTAACCCGTTATGTCCACTTAAATTATGTCCATAATTTAATGCACAAACAAAACATAGGTTATGCAAAATTATATTTGTGTGAGCGAATGAAACTATACTCACAATTTGCAGAGACCTGTTATAGTCACTCTTTAAACTGGTTTTTGCACCAAACATTGATAGGATATGACAAGATAGTATAGGATAAAAACCAGTCAAATTGTTTGACAAACATCGATAGGATATGACAGGATAGTACAGGATAAAAACTAGTCAAATTGTTCGCAACTGGTTGCCCTTCTATATGCATCACTAGTCTTGTATCTGCCACTTTCAGCTTTATAAAATGCTCAGTGGTAGCAAAAACATATTATGAAGTCTTTTATTACCACATTTATTACAAGAGCCAACACATGTGTAGTTTATTAAAATAATAATTACATGCCCTTTCAATTAACACAATGTTTGACTTTGGAAAAGCAAGATGGTCATTTTAAGTGTATAGTTTCAACAAAAATTAACCAATTGGTGCCTCAAACGAAAAAATTTAAAATTACCTTGGAATGCAAATCCAAAAAGCTTTGCAGAGTCTTAAAAACTAGAGGATTATTGAGGCCTTTTTAGTGAAGTAGAAGGACTGGGTCAGTTTGTTTGGAATTCCAGAACAATCTAGAATTTTTCTATCTCTAAAATATACAATGTTAAATATTCTGCTAACCTTCATCCTGCAACCAGCCCGGATCAGATATTGCTTCTGGTTCCCCATCATCTCGAGCTAGAAACTGCCACTAGGAAAACAAATTATCAAATTTATGTCAGCTTTATTTTGAGAGAAAAAAAAGAAAGAAAAAGAGTGATGAATGCAAATAACCAAAAATTACAACTTCTAAAAGTTTCTAGTAGCAATGCCACATTTTTAATACCTACTAATATTGCCAGTGCCTAATTTGAAAATGATCCATAAAGTAATGGACAAGAGATAAATGATACTGCAAAAGCGAAATAACTCACAGAAGTCCCATATCCACAGGAACACAATCGATAGTTTTTTAATATAAATTTGTGTCTAATTATATTACATTTTACAGAACTTGTGATTATTAATAATTTTGCATATTCTGATATGCAAATTATATTTATACATGCACTACGAATTACCTCAACAATCTGCAAAATGGCATCTTTGGCTTGTGTGATTGTGAAAGGTAAAAGTTGTTTTTCAATGTAGTTTTCATAAATAATATTCATCGTATTCTCCACCACTGTATCCAGCATATCAATGATGAACTCTTCAGAGTTATCATGATCCAACATGAGATTCCTGCAAAGGACACAGAACAAAATACTTTTATACCAATCTGATAACCAGATTATCATAGGCCAATGAGGAACTATTTCCATCCAGACTCCTCCATCATTTATCAATAGTTACTGGAATGAAACAAAAATCATTGATTACTAAATGCAGTAATTCAATCTCTAGCCGTGAATATTTTGCCATGCCTGTTAACCCTATCCGTTGTGCTACAATCTTCACAGTATGGATAGAAGCTGTCCAATAACTATAACAGGCGGGAAAACGTTGTTTTACGAGTTTTTACCTTATATTTGAAGTGTTTTTTTAAATAAAATAAAAAATTGGAGGTCGGGGGCATTTCTCGGGTCGGGCAGGGATGCTAAACAAGTCATTTTTGTTATGTGGCCTAAGAAAACTAAAAACTAAAGCTGCCATAATCTCAATTAATCTATTCCCTGTGTTTTATCATTATTTTTGGTGAGTGCTGTGTGCAAAACGATGGGAAATATGAATTGGAGTATGCACTGTACAGTATGACGACTTGCGTGACATCCATCAGGCAAGATATCTTGCCTGCAGTAGTTAGAAGGTTAAATTAAACACATTTTATTAAAGAATAAAAAACAACAGGTAAGTTGTTAAAAATGGATAAAATTTAGGTTAAGGTTTTGTTATGCAAAAACATTTGTCATTCCTGCAACTTTCTAAGCTTACTGGCAATGGTTGCAGCTACCTTAGTCCGAACAGACAGAAAGTGTGGTTCTTTCTGTCCAAAAATTGTTACTTTTAACATTACCCTATATATAGCTTGTATTCAAAAGGAGCCTGGCGATCTCGCCCCGTGTCGATCTCACCCTGGCGAACTCGCCCGGGGCGACTTCGCCAGGACTTATTTTCATCCTTAGGCGAAGTTATCATACATATTTGACTTGCTAGAAGACATATATTACAACATATATTAGAGTATATATCTACTGTCATTATCAGCATGTTTTTGTGCCAAAACTACAGGGTTATACCACTTATACTACTAGTTTTGTGTTGGGACACGCTGTGGCGAGATCGCCATATTTACTTCCGTGTTGCATGTCTGTTTAGCGAAGTCGCCAGTACATTATAACTCAACAATATTCAAGTTACAAGCTGTTTTATGTTTACTTCATTAAGTAAATACATGTGCAGTAGTCATGTTTTGATTTTCTTGTTGTAAAATGTAATACATTGGTAGTTTACATTTCTGATGATTTCACTTGCAAGCCGGGGCGAGATCGCCAGGATTTTCCAACGAAGCCTGGCGATCTCGCCCCGTGTCGATCTTGTTTTTTCTTGTTTAAGTTTACAGTTTACAGTTTATTATAATAAATACACGTAAAGTACACATTTATGGTTTGTTTCATCATGTAATGTAACATTTTTTAAGTTTACATTTCTTATTATTTCACTTTTTCAGGCTGTGGCGAGATCGCCAGGATTTTCTCAGTGTAGCATTTTTATGTTGGTGAAGTTGTCACACGTTACTACGCAACTATTTGTCATAAGTGCACACTTTGATGTTCAATTTGGTATAATAAATATATGAACAAGACAACATTCATTTATTGTTTTGTTTTTATTGTGTAATGTGCAATTTTTTAATAATAAATACATAAACAGTACTTACTTGTTTGTTTTTTTGTATAATGTGATATATTCGTAATTATTAGTTCTGTCCATTCCACTTCAACAAGCTGTGCCAAATCACTATGATTTTATTGAGTGATGCATATTCGTTTATTTCATTACAGCAAATAAATAAATGTACCGTTCACAATTTACTGAATTAATGTCATAATTACTTGATTAATCTTGATTGACTGATTAACTGTTCACCATTACCCCCGATTACAGTGTGCACAGTATTCACTGTCATAACGGAATTCACAAAACATGCCTTGTTCTATTAATTACACTGCTGTTTTAATCAGTGAACATTGTTAACCTCTTAATCCATTAACTGTTATAAAAAGCTTCTCACAAATATGAACACATCATTCGCCTTCAAATACTGAGATAGAATTTACAAAATATGGCTGCTAACGGATGCCTTGTTTGTGATCATCCAGTTCGTCCACGTCAGGAGGGTTTGCTCTGTGACGGTTGCACACAGGACGTGCAACAGTGGCATGAGTCGAACTAGATATCGCCAGTTAGTAAATTCACAGGAGCCGTTTAACTGGACATGCATTAGGTGTTCGGTCCAGGAGGACACCATCGGTGCCCCTGCGGCTGAGAGCATCCGACAACTCGACTACTATGATGAACTCATGGAAGTCTCTAGAGATGACGTTGCCGAGGTTCAGGTAATTATAATTTCTTCTCTCAAATGTGTATATATAAATAATTAATTGATGCCGGACATACTATTTGCCTTATTATATATATAAGTTAATTTTTTAATTATGGCAACGCGCAATAAATCAAATACATTGGATTATATTGGTGTGACGCACTATTCATTCGTCCAAAAGACAAATCAAAAGTATAATATATATTCAAGTAATAGTTTGTTTGGCCATTAAATATGTCAACAATATGTGGCAGAATTATTTTTTCACGTTTACTGTATTCAGTAATTGTCTCGTATAAACAGACCTACACACAAGGAAATATTAATTAACAAGTAATAAATTTTTTACAGGCTACTTACGTAGTTGAAAATCAATTTCAACTGGAGGCAATACCACCCCGACCTTTTGACATCATAGAGGATTCCGTTGTCGAAGACCGACCACCACCAGCATGTGTTGCTATACAAACTGCATCCACTTTTGCAGTAGTTAAAGCAGCAACAATCAGAGGAAAAATTAAACTCTTCGACAGCGACAGGTATTCTTACGTCGAAAGAAACACACTTTCAGGTATGAATTTTATCAGTATCTCATTACTTTATTTTGTTTATATTTATTATTGCTACTATCGTCTTTCGGTGAAAAGTTTTGTAGGTAAATATAATTCCGATTCCAATATAATAAAAATGTTATTATTATTATTGTCATTATTAGTAACAATATTTGGGGAAACAACCTGCATAGCAAACATTTAAATGCTAACTAGTAATTTTTAAAAATAACAATCAGTCAGATGTTCTTTCTACCTTTCTTATTATGTACTTAAAGTAATACTGTTAATTTCGGATAATTTCAGATGGCACCGTTGTGTGGCATTGTGCGACTAGAAACGCACAGGTCAAGCATTGTCGAGCATCGGTTAGACAGCAGGCTGACCTGTTTGTGGCTGGTGAGCACATGCACTGCCATGTACGGCAAATAGGAGGCGCAGTGGTTGCGACAATGACTGTAGACATGAAGTTGGCAGCGAAGAGTGATCCCTTCAGATCAGCAGGGAGTATCGTTGATCAGCTAGTCCAGGAACATTTAGGTCCGGCTCCCTGCCCAGCGCTGCCAACGATCGATCGTCTAGTACACACAGCAAACTACTGTCGCCAGACCAGCCGGCCGAAGAATCCAACTGACTTGGAATTCGAGTTGAAAATGGATTTCATCCCAGACAACTTCTTAAAAGGTGACAAACAATTAAAACCTTGTTTGTACGTGAAGCTATAAGCCCTTAAAATATTTTTTAAATTGCTATTTTTTAACTACTAGTAGTTACTAGTAGTAACGTGTGACAACTTCACCAACATAAAAATGCTACACTGAGAAAATCCTGGTGATCTCGCCACAGCCTGAACAAGTGAAATAATAAGAAATGTAAAAAATGTTACATTACGTGATGAAACAAACCATAAATGTGTACTTTACGTGTATTTATTATTATAAACTGTAAACTGTAAACTTAAACAAGAAAAAACAAGATCGACATGGGGCGAGATCGCCAGGCTCCGTTGGAAAATCCTGGCGATCTCGCCCCGGCTTGCAAGTGAAATCGTCAGAAATGTAAACTACCAATGTATTACATTTTACAACAAGAAAATCAAAACATGACTACTGCACATGTATTTACTTAATGAAGTAAACATAAAACAGCTTGTAACTAATATTGTTGAGTTATAATGTACTGGCGACTTCGCTAAACAGACATGCAACACGGAAGTAAATATGGCGATCTCGCCACAGCGTGTCCCAACACAAAACTAGTAGTATACGAGGTATAACCCTGTAGTTTTGGCACAAAAACATGCTGATAATGACAGTAGATATATACTATAATATATGTTGTAATATATGTCTTCTAGCAAGTCTAATATGTATGATAACTTCGCCTAACGATGAAAATAAGTCCTGGCGAACTCGCCCGGGGCGACTTCGCCAGGGCGTGATCGACACGGGGCGAGATCGCCATACTTCATTCAAAACATGTGGCACCATGTTTCGATTGTTTCTCAACCGAAATAGTGCAACAAATGGACACACAAACCAAAGATTTAAAAACCTACCTTACTCACTAAATCCTGATTGAAGTACTTGTGTCATTATTAACAAAATAAATCTTCCAACGACAACTTTCAAAACTTTCCCCCTCATTTTAAATTTGCTAAATAGAGAGAAGCAAATCGCCCCGCACATTAAGAAAAGTACTGACTTAATGTGCACCCTACACGAAGTAGGTCGATCTCATCCCAGTGTGATTTTCTGCGATCTTTACCTGTGACGAAATCACCTGGGCAAGATCGACTGGTGGTGAGATCACCGGGCTCCCTCTACACTACCTAAAGTTAACAATTTGGCTAATGCATTTAATTTTTCACTTACCAGTCATGATCATTAAATTTTCCTGGGACAATTTCATGAGAAATTACTGGCGTTTGTGCTGCTGGGGGTTTTCCCTTGTCTGCCCTCGACTTTGTTACTGTTGCCCTGGACATTTTTGTTACAAAATTTGTTCACAAATCGTCAAATGTCGAAAATCAAACTGAATTTTTAATTTCAAATATCATTCCAGATCTACCAGGTTGTCATTTAACCTTAAAATTGACATGTTAACATTTGAATAACACACATGCTACCATTTAACATATACGTTGAGTTACATGTTGAATAAATGTAATTATTATACACATTTCTTGCACATTTAGCCAAAAATTCCCTTCGGTTTTGGCTTCGCCGGATGTTATCGTTTCTACGGGTAACCCAATCATCTCGTTCAGGTGTTATTATATGATTTATATAGATTTAAATAAATATTTAGTATTAAAGTATATTTGGTTAAATAATTAATAATTATTACCATATTTATTGAAAGACATATTTTTCTTTAGAAAACAAATTACTTATGGATCACGTGATCACAATTTTAGTCGCTTGTTTGGATTTGTTTTTAAGAATTTCGGATTTTAGAGTTTTCGTATACAAATTATTGCATGTTGGATTATTTCAGGTATTTTTATCCATGTGCTAATTAGTATGTGTTCGCTTATAGTGTTTAATCTAAAATTAGACATGTAATTTATTATTTAAGTTTAGAAACTGCTCGTGTTAAAATGCTACAATGTATTGTCGATCGTACCATATTATCGTTACACGTTTTATCATGACATGTTTAATCATCCATGCAGAGAGAAAGACCGAGTACTTTGACAGTAAAAGTGCTAGACGGACATCTGGATGGTTATTAGCCCAATTACACTCGGAGACCAAGCTATGTAAATTTTCCGCAATCACTGTCCCATAAAAAAGTCGAAGATTCCTGCTGTTAGGTTGATGAAAGTCACTTTTCGCACCCTTGTTTTGGCTTCATACACAATAAATATATCACATCTTACCGTAATTTCACTTGAAATTCATGTTTTGTAAAAGGTACAATTTTTTAATCACAAGATTTCCTTTCAACACTTTCAGGTGCATTAGTAATGTTTACCATCAATGTCCCAAACTGCGTTCACCTAACGACAAAAACACGAATACGATATTTGCGGAAATACTATTCTACATTTTCCAGCTATAATACATGAAACAAAATAAATTGCAATCAAGTAATGTAAAAAATCAACAATGTGGACGTAAAACAAATCCATTCTAATAAATAAAAGTGAAACACCCTCCATTAAACAGGAAAGGGTGCGACGTTTCTAACTGCGTTCAGGCACATGCGTTTTTAAAAAGTATCATACTGTGCATGTGCGGTTCGTCATTTTCCATTTTTAAGGCAACTACATGAAAAAATATATGTTTCTTAATTATGCACAGTTGCCGAACACTTAATTTATTAATTTTTTTAAAGGAAAAATTATATTTATCAAGCGTTCTGGTCCAGTCTGCGTTTTATCAACACACTGATAGGCATTATGTTCATACCTGCAAATAGTTTATAAAATATCATTTTTTTAATGAATTGATTCGAAATTAACACAATTTATATACTCAAAATTATTTACAACTGTTATGAATGGATTATGAATATTATTCACTACAATAGAGGCACAGAAATGTAGCATACCTTTTGCAGATCGAATATAATAATTGAAAAAAATGTCTAACAACAGGGGTCTTAAAAATCATAAAAATTAAATTCTTTGGCCTTATTGAGGTCATGTGACACGCACTGAATATTAATTCATCTTTCTCCATTTTAAGTCAATTTCTACGAGTCATGTGGACCTGATATCAGTAATTTTAAGGAATAAACAAAAACGACTTAGTAAAATTAATGGTTTTAGGGGTTTGTAAAGTTTTGTATTTAGATACTTACTTTTTTCAACTTTATTGTTTGTAAAAATGTTCCTGAACTGTGAAGAAAAACCTCATAAATGAACGACATGCCGATGACAACAAATCGGATGTTGATTGTGCGAACCGTGCACAAGAAAACAAAGAGAACGGAATTTAAAGCATAACACAGTTAGGGACGTTGACGATATATATTATATTTTTATAATTCTGGACAAAATATTAGTTTTAAGTTTTAAAAGAAGAAATAAATAAAAAGTACCTTTTGTCAAATATATGTATCAAAAAATTACCATTGGATACGTTTTATTTATTGTGTACAAAGCCAAAACAGGGGTGTGAAAAGTGACTGTCGTCGACCGTAATTCCACAACAATCCTATGTTTGATGTTAAATACCTTTACATCGATCATTTTGGAGTTCCTTGATAAAAAAAAATCCACATATTAATCACTAATACACACATTACAGAAAGAAACCCGACAGCACCCACATTCAGCTAAGCTTCAGCAAACTGATATTCCAAGCTCACTGACCTATATGGTGACGTAGTGTCACATGTTCGCCCACTTGGTGATTCTGCCTTCTACGGGCTGTTTCATATGACAATACAAGTGGCCGACAATCACCAAAGTGACAGTGAAAGCGAGTGGTATATGATGGAAAACATCAGTTGTACTATAAATGGTTACTTACATGTTTATATGTATTTACTACAATGCACATTACTGAATAAAAATCAGACAATTACATCCAACATTTCAGCTGTGCAAATATAATGGATTCTAGTGAAATATTAAAGATCTCTGGAAGATTTGACAGCAAAATTTTCACTTTTTTATTTTACATGCAAATAACCAATATGTATGCTTAGAAGACTATTCGATTTTGTGATATAATTATTACTGTTTTAATGCTAAATAGTTTTGTGCAGAAATTTGATATGCAAATAACAGGATTTATTCTAAAAACCAATATGCAGTTAAGTCATTTCCACTTATTATTTCTATTCAAGTGTTTTCGTTTTTTTCAGTTTCTGAAGGAAAACAACTTGGTTCATTAATACCAAGAGTCACAATATGCAAGGATTAGTATTGAAGTATGACAACAACAAATATGGTGTGCCCACTAGCTACAAAAATGGTAATTATGTACAGATGTTACACAGTTTTATAGCTTTGTGAGATCTGTTGATCTCCATTGTAATAATGTTAAAGCTGCAATCTCTATATAAAGTTAATTTCTTCCTATGATGCATTGTTAAAAAATACATTTATCTCCTGTGACGTATGTAAAAAAAATAGCACAATATTTCACACGAACCGCCGTTCTGTTCGCGTGTAGGTTACGCAAAATTAAATTTACGCAAACTGGTTACGTCATGACCTGTAAACATTAAGAAATTAAAACTTGCAAACTTCACGATTACAGGACATTTATTCAAGCAGACATACTACTATTATTCCGACAAATGTTTAAGCTGAACTTTAGATGCGTGATGCGCAGCAAATCAGTAAACAACGTTATATTTCAACAGTTGTAATTTGCAGCCAGTCTAAAGTAAATGTTCGGTATAGAGTCGAGCCAAAAGTTTTAAAGAAATGTGCTCAGACCGCTGGGGATGGCTAAATTATCTGCTGCTATTTTATCTCTAAAGGAATTTATGTAGACATAATATTGGATTGGCTATAATTTTCCATATGTTAAAAACAGTTTTAACATAAACAGGAATCCAAAAGTGTCCAATTTTTTTTTAAATACTAACATCGCATAATGAGCTTTAAAAAACCACACATTTGGAATGTCACTGTAGTATAGAAGTACCATTGATAAAGTGAAAGTAGCGTAACCACCGCAAAACAAAAAAAGGAATCCCTCCAAATGATTATGTATCTATTTCAAAGGCGTAGTGCCCATTACGCACAGTACGCATTTCCGTAATGCAAAAACATAATCCAGGAATAGGTCGAGGTTGTATTGAATTGTTCTATAAAATATCCTCTAAAATTGACTCTAAAAAAGATAGAAAAAAAATGCCTCCAAAAAGGCTCAGAATGCATCTACAGCGGTTCTGAGTTTCAAAATTTTCACAGGGGGAGGCCTCTCAACTCCCCCGGCTCGGGCACGCCTTTGGCATACGTAATACTAAAAAAATGTCTGTTTACGCCCCTTTATTTTGTTTCAGTACTGGGGCCGATATTCAGTTCTTTTATAATATTGTTAACTTTAGCAAGCATTAAAGACTTCTTTTTTTTCCCTTTTTTTTTGTAAAATGTTTTCTTTTGTATTTGTTTTAACTTTATGTTTGAGCTAAAAACTATGTATTTAAAATATAATTTCAACGTAATTTTGAGGTAACCAATCAGGTAACCCACGGGTTACGCAAATATAATTCACGTAACCGAACAATTGGTTACCTAGGTAAAAACCACATGAACCCACTTCCGGTTACCTCAGATTTCGAAATATTGTCCCCTGAAAAATGCAATGTTAGTTATGAAGCACTGAGAGCAGAATACAGAACTTGAATTAGTTTATTTTACAATATAAACAAAATCATCCACAACACTTGTATGTAAGTTACGTCAAAGGAGTTGGTGATAGCTGCTGATACTGATAGCAAAACAAACAAGTATAGTAAAATCAAGGTTAACAATAACTGTGACCCGACACCCCCTTTTTGGCCATCTGACCAGTACATTTCATATTATTATTATTCTGGCCCGATTGGACATCAGAGTTTTTTTAATATATCCAGTTATGTTAGTGAATTTTTTAGTGATAGCTATTGATACAAATTACAACACTATGGTTAATTTAAGTTTGTGTGATATTACAGATTTTCAATCAAAGGATCATTTACGAGAGAACGTGCGTCGCATGCGGCAGATTCAGAGACTTAGCAAGAAACGAGAACAGGAAGCCCATCAGCCAGTGAAGGGTATCTGGAAGTCGGAGAAATACGCCACAGTTGAATCACGAATCAAAGCAGAGATACAGGTACGCCACCATTGAATCACAAATCAAAGCAGAGATAAGGTATGCCATGGTTGAATCAAGAATCAAAGCAGAGATACAGGTACGCCACGTTTGAATCACGAATCAAAGCAGAGATACAGGTATGCCACTTTTGAATCAAGAATCAAAGCAGAGATAGAGGTACACCACGGTTGAATCACGAATCAAAGCAGAAATACAGATACACCATGGTTGAATCACGAACCAAAGCAGGTATGGGGAGTTGTTGAACAGTTAATTCATTCATTTTGGAGAATGAGCTGATTAGTGTCATAGATTTCAATCCTGTTGTTGCTCGCTCTCATATTTCACTTTGTATTAAGAAATTGTTTCATTTTGTTTTTCATTTGACAGAAACCTTCAACTCCTCGACCTAGTTCGGCAACATTCCTGAGAGCTCATTCGCGTGCTGGACCACCCGTGAAAATTGAGTCACGACCATGCACTCCAGACCCCTCTGACAAAACATCCGTCCCACCCGCCTCGACTGCAAACAACGTATGTTAAGATTATTGTATTTGACATCGTAATGTTCAGTCAGAGTTTACTATTTCAATTTTGCTAGTCAGCAGCAGATTATAAATATTCACCGATTGTTTAAAACATATATATATATAGTCAAAGAATGGTTTTTATTTGAGAGAGAGAGACAGAGAGTGAGAGTGGAGGGAGACCGAGAGAGCGTATTATGGAGAGGGAGGGAGAGAATATGACGGAGAGAGAGACAGACAGATGGACAGATATCTACATATTTATTCATTACTGTTACGTATGTTCCATTGTGAGGAAGTTCATGTTGATGCTAGCTGCTTGGTCTTCAAGTGATAATATGTTTAATTTCCTTTGATAACTTTGTTATTCTGTTATATTGGCATTTTGTCCTATAAATAAAGGATTTGAAGTGGGATATATAGATTATAATTTATTTCCGGTTGAGTATGAATAACTTGTTTTATTTTAGGTGAAGCTGATTCGCCACGATATAGATTTCATCAAAGTGAATGGTCGAGGTGCCAGGCATGCTACAATTCCACGAGCTCGAAGTATGACGTCCCTGGACGACTTCAAAAAGAAGGAGCTAGAGTCCTACAAGTCTCATGAATTTGGAGAGGTTCCAAAATAGTAAGTCATAATTTAAATAACAACAAATCTAAAGTGGAAAACCTACTACACGGAACCAAGAAAAAATACCTGTTTTTAAGGGATATCTACTTTACAGAGATTATGTTCTGTACTGTTATTTAGCAGGGACAGAAGCATCTGGTTTTGAGGGAATTTTGGTCTACAGAGGGTCTTTTTTTAAGGGGTTTTGCTGGATATTCCACATATCTGTTTATCAGTAGCAAAGTTCTATGGCATTTGTGATTAATTATTCAAATATAATATTTATTTATTGAAACTTTTTACTTAATCATTGTTTTTTTGTTTTGTTGTCTAAAATAGCCTTAAATGTCGCAAAAACCAGTGGAAGAAAGAAGAAGAAGAAAGAATTGCCAACACGCCAGACCCTGCGATGCCTCCCGGACATAAAGTGATGCCTAACTCGGAACGAGAAGACACTCTTGCTCTTCTCAAACAGAGTATGTGGGGTTCTTTGTTTTTAATACTCTGTTCACTGAAGTCCAAGTTTAGGAATTGAAAAAAGAAACAAAGCTTAACTCGACTGTATGGTTTGTTGGTAATGGTTTCTGTGTTCCAAAAAAAAGGAAGCGAAAAAAGGAAGAAATTATTTTTGTGTTAATATTCTGATGAAAAGAAATAAGAGACCACTTAAACACTAAGATGAAAGAGTGACTGCAACAAAAACCCTTGTCCATAGTCTCAGGAAGTTAACTATCTTTGAATTTTATACAGATATTAATATGACCTTAATAGTTAATTAAATTTGGTCTATAATATCGGTATATTTATTCATGCCTGAATTCTAGGAATTTTAAGCAAAACATGTTTTGGTATAAAAAAAAGTTTTGGTTCAGAAATTTGTTTTACCGATATATTATTTGACTTTCATTTTCATGAAAAGAAAAATTATCAAAAGTTTTTCCATATTGTTGTCATTTTGTATTAATATTATTATTATTATTTTTTTTTTTTTCAAGAACAAAAAGAACTGATACACCAGCTAGGAGCGCTACCTTTAAGAAACGACACGTTCAGAATCCGCACATGTAAGCAGGAGCTGGAGACCAAGCTAGCCGAACTGGAAGAAGCAATTAAAATATTTTCCCGGCCGAAGGTCTTTGTGAAGATAGACTGAAATCGGCTCATAGTAGTGTAGTGTATTTAATTACCATACATTCCTTCGTCTGTGAAGTTCCAAGGACTCCACACAAATAACATTATGTTTGTGCATTCCTACAAGTATTAGTAGACGATAGAAGATGGCGGACAACTCCTGTGATACTGTGCTTCAGTGTATATTTAATAATAAGCTCACTGACTCTTATTTATAATTTTATCTATTAGGAGATACAAGTTAAGCCTGATGAGTCAAAGACTTCATAGGTTTGTCATATCGAGGCAAAAAGTGATGTTACTTCTGCATTGTGGTAGCCCAAATTAAATTTTACATTCCAATAATTTTGTACATACAAAAAACCACATATATATATATTGGGGAATAAAACGAAGTTTGAGCTGTTACAAATATTAGAACGATTAGAAAGACATTGAATATACAGACATCGATCAAGTTAAGAAAAAAGTTTTCTCTTTTTACGACACCATGAGAGTACATTGATTCATTATTAATGATCAGCTATTGGATATCAAGCATTTGGTAATTGTGACGCATAAACTTTAGAGGAAACCTACAACATTATTTCATTCCTTACTAACCAAAACTATTTAGGAGCCTATATCCACTGAAGGTTCAGGCACGTCGATCCCGATCGCCACCTTTGACTATTGTTGGTTATATCGATCGGAACCTTCCATTGGTAGCAAGGGATCTTTTATACATGTATGCACCATCCACAGACAGGATAGCACATAACTTTACTTATTATGTAAGTTCAGGGCTTTAGATTGCACCACAGCTGAGATGATAAAACATGTGCCGAAAATATCAAAATAAGCACGCCTAACTTTAGTATAAACATAATAACCTCAAAATATTTTCACTTCAAAACTAATGGAATGTTAAGCTGTAACTAAATTAAAATAAGTTTAAATGCTTTTTTGAATAAATTATGTGCAACTCTTTATTAGCTATTATTAACATTACTCCACTAAAAAGACCACAGTGTGCTCAAAAAGCCTGTTGTGCTCAAATTTATTAGATCTAAAGCCCTGCAAGTCGTGGCTGGAACAAAAATAAAATCAGTGGGTCGGACATTCTAAGCCAGAAATGTATTTAATTTGTAATGTTAATCATTATAAGCACTCTGGTAGGCAAAAACTAATCGGTGGCAGTAAAAAAAATGTCTCTTTAACAGTCATTATGTTAGTTGGTTCCATTTTTAGGCAAATAAAACTCATGTTAAGGTGGGGAGAATGTACGTTTAAATTTAATTTCTGTTAAAGTATGATTTACAAACATCTCTTGTCTTTGTGTTTGTCTGTCTGTCTGTCTGTCTGTTTGTCTCTCTCTCTCTCTCTCTCTCTCTCTCTCTCTCTGTATGTGAAAAAAATAATTGTTAATCTGTTAGTGAATAAAACAGTTTACATATACAAAAGTATTAAAAAGAGAAAACTGCTGTTTCCAAAATTAATGAAAACAAAAACACTGTATATATTAAACATTATTATTACACTATGTTCAAGTACATGTATAATAATACTGGACATTCAACAAGCGTATTTTAATGAGGAACATAAACATGATACGAAATCGTAGCAAGTTTAATATCGTACTTAGTACCCATATAATCGATCTTAATATATATTACTCAACTCGTTTAGTTGACATTCCTGTAACCTTGGGTGTAGTGCGCCAATTGATGACGTCATCACGAGACGTCTAAATGTCGCGTCCCACTTTGTGTTCAAATGGGACGTGGGCCTATCACAGTAATAGTTACCATGATATTTTTAACCATATGTGTAATAATAGTGGATATTAAGAATTACAGTGACCCTGAACATATTTGGTGTCTACTACTTTTATTATTTTTTTATGACTGTAAATATGCTTACTTGTCTATTTTTACTATTACATTTTATGTGTAAAATGCAACAATATATATTGAAACATAATACACATAATAGCGACAAACCTTTCATATTGTTGGTTTGTTGAAATTGTATGCCATGTGATGAATGGATTTATTATATAACATTTAGTGAAATATCTTAAAATATCAGTGAAATAAAAGTGTTAGTCATTCAGTGACGATAACACATTTTAGAGTGAAAATTTCACTGTAAGAAAGTTGGAACTATTTTGCTGCTGGCATTTTAAAAATAAAGATAAATTGCCAAAAGTTATATAATAAAGAGAAAATTTCATGGTTTTTTGTCAAATATGATTTATATCTCATCGAGTGAAGTTTGCAATCATATCACACTTGGCGCGACTCGTGAGATATGATTGCAAACTTCACTCAATTGGATATAAATCCTATTTGACAAAAAACATGAAATATTCTCTCTTATCCATTGGTGTTAGTCTTGTAGTACTTACTGAATACCATATTATGCATTCCACAACCGACTAGTGACTTAAAACTTTAGTATGCTCTCTTTAATATTAGACTATATTAAATGGACTCTTTATTCCAAGACCAACAGAATTTATGTGTTTTCTGTTTATTGTTTATGTACATCACCACTGGACTTGGAAGAAGTCTGCAGTTGACCCAATAACACGTTTTTAGTACAGTACCTCGTTACCTCGACTGCTGTTACTGTGGAATTTATACCATCCAACCAAGGATTCTGAAGAAAATACCTTGTTACAATTACATTACGCAATTAAAGATGTTTTAATGCGTTGAATGGGACACTGTCAGTGACCAGTCATTAACAGTACACAGGCAGTTTCACATGGTGCCCAAGTTACCCATGCTTGTTAGATCTACAGATGTGTATCATTCAATTAAAGAACTGACTGAATAATATGTATTCTGTTTTTGTGGCGATTGGTAAATGTGAATGACAAGCATGTACCAATTATAGATGTCTTTAACCAGTGAATGATTGGCAGTGAATGTACTTTTATATACGTCTGTTGATTAATATATTTAATAATGCTTTTTAAAAACATTTTATTGTATGTTCAGTATTTGTAATTGCAATGCATTAATTGTTTAAATTAGTAACTATTTAGCTCTTTTTTTTTTTTTTAAATGTTATTATGGCAAGGGAGATAACTTGTTACATATTAACTACAACAGCAAATTCAATATAATGACAAAGTGACCCAATAACAAACATGGTTTTTATAACAAGTTCTAACTGTACATCGTTGGTGGAAACTGGAAGTGACATTCAGTTACTACAGAAACAGAAACAAGCTCGGTGAACTGGCACATTATCATGTAGGATTATCATGTGGCTTTACGCAACCTTTTTAACTTCTTTGCATAGTAAGAAACATTTGTTGTGGTACCTTATTGAAGGTAAACTATTATCAAAAACATTTCACAGTCCAAGAAAACAACCAAGCTCTCCCAAATAAGAAATCCTAATTGCATGTTTTAGGATTAAAGGCATACTGTCACAGATTTAAGGACCTTATTTCTCTAAAAATTGGATAATAATAAAAAAAATTACATTAATTATTGGAAACCAAATCTACCTATCGCATCACCTTAACTGAACGACGATGGAGTGAAATCCATATCATCCCTCTCGGCAATTTTAGTTTTTGAATTATGGGCCATTGCCAAAATTCAATTATTTTTACAAAATGTCATTAATAAATGGAGTTTGGTGGTTATGAAGATGGTTGAATAAAATACATTTAGGGATAAATCAAATAATTTTTGTTCAGGTAATACTTTGTTAGACCATTAAATAGGTCATTGGTCTGTGACAATATGCCTTTAAGTGAAACGGAATACACTGCCTTCTTTTCTGAATGAATGAATGAATGAATGTTTAACAACACCCCAACACAAAAATACACATCGGCTATTGGGTTTCACAAATGGTAAGTATATGAAAATATTATTTATATATATATTATGCAAAACCACGGTGTAAGGAGCTGGGTGGGGGGGGGGGGGGGGAGGGTATACCTTCCTTTCTGCTTTCTTTTCCAAGTTGGTTATTTGCCTATCATTCTTCAAACCATGGCTTCACTATTTAGGACATTTTCATAATTTGAATGTCATTACCATGGGTGATCATAAATTCTTGACCTACCAAGGCTAATTTCTACAGTATGCCTTTCACTCTAGAGTGTATTGGTAATATTTTCTGTTGATTTGCAGGGTTCCTACGCATTCTGGAACACCTGGAATGTCCTGGAAAAATATTAAATTTTGTTTTGTCCTGGAAATTTAAGCCAAATATTTGGTGGTTTATTTTTTTCGCATCTTTACTTCTGTTGTCCTCATAACCTGCCTAAATTCGGACAATAATTTGTTATAAAAACATTTATTGATTGAACATTTCATGTCCTGGACTTTTTTTTAAAGTCCTGTAAAAGTACTGAAAATGTCCTTAAAATTTAGGTTTTTTTTCAAATGTAAGAACCCTGACTTGGGAGTTTTAACTGTCAGATGAAGCTATTTGGTCACCGCTGTCAACTCTACGTCCTTTAATCAAAAAGAAAATATTAGAATTCATCTTATTCCTCCAACTCACCATCCTACAGAGTTTGTTATATGATAAAGTGTTCGTGTTTTTCTGATATGTGCCTAAAAACTAGTTAAAAAAAATATTTAAATGTATTTTCCAAATACATTTTATTAATGGCATTAGCACATTCACGGTAAACCTATACTCCATAGGTGTCGAGTGTCTTCTAGCTATGTCCTGTTTATTTGTTAGTGATTCGTGGAAGCAATCACGACTTTGCCAAACTGCAGACCTGTTTTGATTACGAAAAAAATGGTTTTGTTCAGATTTACATAATATATTATATAAACAGGTTAACTAACGGTTCAACACCTATCCATTGGCCACGCCGAAAACTGGGTATGGGACAGACGTGCTTGAATCTTAAATGGATAGAGGCACGTTAGTAGAGTTTAGGATTAGGATTAGCACCGATCGAAATCGATTTCGATATTGTTAATTTTATAGGACGGTTTGGCTGTGGCTAGGTCATCACCGTGGATCGGCCAGTCGGGTGTATTTTAAATTGATATACAACGTGCGTGGTATCGCCGTATACTACAACATCTATATAATTACCACATGGTGTTTTCTGCAACGGACGTGTATGCAATTTAATTACTTGATCCCGACTGTACTTCGCTGAATTTGAAAGTGTATGGTGCATGAGCTGTAAATCACAGGGAGAAGATTTTGTTTGTAGCACAGGGTCAGTTGTAAATCATTATGTTCGTTTCAAAAGCATAGAGTGGATTGTAAATTATTGGGAGGATTTATTTTGTGAATGGTCGGTAGTACGATGTATTATCTTGTATGTTTCAGTCCCTATTTCTCCAGTGCTGTTGAACTCCGTAAGTAGGTTGCGACTTCCAAATCCAGTCGTCAGTACCGTATTAATCATTATTTTTCTAGGCGCGTGCTGGAAATTGAGGGAGTCTAAACTGGTGAGCGAAGGTTTTTTTTAGAAAGGGTTGTACCATGCTCCCCCAGAAAATATATTAAAAAAAAAAAAAAATCTTAGAACAAGTTTGGGTGCGGATTCCACCCATAAACACACACTCTCTGTGCATGCACCTCTTGTCTGTATAACACCACCCCGTATCCATATTAGGTATATATGTGCTTGGCCATACGTATACATGCAATCATTTATATCTGACTGTGTCTGTGTCATAGTCCATACAAGTCCGCCACACGTTATATCAAAGAATACAAGGTAGGCTTATTCCGGAATCTTTCTTGTAAACCTAACCCTAACATAATGTTCAAATTTCAAAAAGAAAATTCGGGATCCAGTATTTTGGCTATAATCAAGTTTTATTATAGTCTGAATATTTTCAGCTCATAACATCTTATCATCTTGTAACGTATCAAGGACGTAGCTATACGTTGAACATTTGTACGGTATAGTACAAAACATTACGATGTCCAGAAATGCATTGTTATATATATATATATATATATATATATATATATATATATATATATATATATAAACCACCTTTCATATTCTATGCAAGAAAATAGAAGTAAATTGGCTCCTTTTTTTCTTCAGTTAGTCGCTTTAACTGAGTACATTGCGTATATAATGAGTAAATAATAGTTAAGTTCATGTATATAATAATAGGATCATGTACATAGCTTGCAATGTACTGTGCGAAGACGTGTATTCGTGTCGATTATAATCAGCATATCGATATATTGTTATAATAGCATTCTTAATTGACAAGCAGGCGCGAATCCCATTGGCGTAGCCAGGATTTTATATTGGGGGGGGGGGGGGGGGGGGGGTAAATTACATTGTCTGTGAGTCGTGTTATGAGGCCAGAGAAAAATGTACATGTCGGTAATATAAAAGGGGTATGATTAGGGTAGACATGGTCCCTCTCTTGACAACGCCAGTGGCGGATCAAAGGGGAAGGCTGTCCAAAATTACCATATAGATAATGTTACTGTACTTTTCAATACTGTAGTTGCCCTTTTCAAACATTACATCCCCTCTCTGAATGCTGGAGGTGTCGTTTATAAACGTTACACCCCATCCCTACTTAGAAAAATCTTTAATCCGCCCCTGGCAATGCAAGTATAAGCTGATAATCTATTACAGAATCTTAATTCTGATTTCCCCGCAATATGCGATTAATTACAGCCGATTGTATGTACCAGTATATACACGTTGGCAGAACACCAGAATGTTTTAGCCAGCAATTTGGAATCAATTAAAAATATATGTTTTAATCTTGACAAGTCTTGTTTTTGTTAATTATTAAAATAACTTCATAACATATATCAATCTAAGAACTTTGTTATCGTGATCGTCTCAGAGCGTTCGATTCGTCATCCCATACTCACTGTTAATTAAAGACGGCGAGTTAATGGGGTATCAGACGCAAGTGCAGGGAGTTTAGCAGGGTGGGGTCTAGACTGTGGCGACCGAAGGAGGGTCGAGTCAGTAAAATTTGCTTGAGCGGGGAGGGGTTTCGACTTCCGAAACCCTCCCTTGCAAATTCGCCTTGGTATATTCTGATAGCTTGTTTGATTCCAGATTTCCAAGCGAATAGTAATTTGTTGTGTTTCACATAAGTTTTAAAAGGACGACGAAGCAATGAAATGTCCTGATTTTATTAAATTATATTCTGATTAAGGGATCGGTGGGGGTGGGTGAGAGAAGGAAGGAAGGAAATGTTTTATTTAACGACGCACTCAACACATTTTTATTTACGGTTATATGGCGTCAGACATATGGTTAAGGACCACACAAATACTGAGAGAGGGAACCCGCTGTCGCCACTTCATGGGCTACTCTTTTTCAATTAGCAGCAAGGGATATTTTATATGCACCATCCCACAGACAGGATAGCACATACCACGGCCTTTGATGTACCAGTTGTGGAGCACTGGCTGGGACGAGAAATAGCCCAATTGATCCACCGACGGGGATCGATCCTAGACCGACCGCGCATCAAGCGAACGCTTTATCACTGGGCTACTTCCCGCCCCAATATTAAACGAGAGCTAACGGTCACATACTCTGGACTTGACAAACGTCTGTTTACCAATCACTGTTTTCTGCAACGAGTTCTGCTTGGTTTAACCCAACAACTGAAAACTCTATTTGCTAAGGATACACATTTTTATCAATATAGCTGAATTCATCATCATCACTCTGCACCGTTAACTTAGGACCTGCAGCCCTGGGCCCCGTTCCACAAAGCGATATTAGCCCTAAGATCACCTTAACTGCATAGCTACCTTATGCACTAAGGTTATACTAGTGCTAAGATCGCTTCGTGGAAGGGGACCCTGGCCCGCGGGGAGAGTATTTGAAAGTACATGGTTGAGGGAGGGACGCACCGTCAGATCGAACTTGGGCGGAGGGGTGGGGTGTGTATGTAAATACAATTATATGAGGGCCGGAACCTGTCATGTTGGTTTGAAGTATGCTTTCTCCGAGAAATGTTTTAATTTCAGTTGTCAAAATATTGTATTTCTAGCCTTTTGAGCACAGTAGCCTAACGGGAAAATGGGAAGGGGGATGCACGGCTCCCACCCCTCGCCCGTTCCGCGGCCCCTGAGCTGTGATTGGAAATTCAATAGCATAGATTCCTATTTCCACCCTAACTTGTGGTCTAGTTAATAGGAAGTGAAGCTCAATGCAGGCGCGGATCCAGTGGGTGCACATCCCCTCCCGTGTTTGTAAGTGCCCCCCCCCCACCCCCCCAAAAAAATAAATAATAATATTAATAATAATAATCCAGTGTTTAGCAAATTAATACAATGCATTTATTTGTGGGGGGTTTTATGGGACATGTAATATCTCTGGCGGTTTGGTGCTTGGTTGGGGTGGAGAGTGGGTGTTGCCAAATAATGTACAGTTCACTTCTGAATATCGTAGGTAGCTTACCCTTTCTAAACATTGCACTTCCTTTTTTAATATTATAGGTGTCCCGTTTAATCGTTGTACACACCCTCCTTGAAACAAATCCTGCAAAGTTATTGGTAGTTTAGACACAGACTAGCTTGTTGTAATTTAAAATATGCCGAGGTGTCGTTAAACATGCAAATATGCATGCATACACACATTAAAACGAATCTTTACAATACTTGAAAGAAAGGAAACGACTATTTTTAACGACTCTATCAACACATATTATTACAGACTACACAAATTAGCTGATATTCTGTGTCAACTGTATTAACTATTTTCAACACAGGTTTTCCATTTCTATACAGATAATTCATGCAGTATTAAAATCCGCAAAAGTATTTATCTTCGCGGGCAAGTTAATCCGACCACGACTGGCTCATATTTTGTGTCAACGATATTAGCTATTTTTTGCTTGCATTTTCCCCTTCTGTTTTAAGATGTAAATTCTGCAGTTGACCTCTCCTATGTTATTTGTACAAACTGTCCGAATTGTTGTAGATGCTCTGACTTCATACACAGCCGTACAACGATGACCTTTCTAACATTGTGTGGTCTACGGGAACAGCTTGACCCGTCGTCAAATGGCTCCGCTGACGTGTTAAGCCAAGCATTGGACTCGCATCACGTAGAGCATACGTTTCTGCATGGTTTTACAAGGTGAGGCTGTGCATATATAATTGCACGAATAAGCGAGCTCTGTTTTTCATGCTTTTTTTTTTCTTCTTTTTTTTTTTTTTTTTTTTTCTTTCTTTCATTCGTTCTTTTTTCTTTCTTTTTTTAAAATCTTTTTTTTATTTTTACCTGACAAAACATACATGGAATTTCGCAACCAATCTGAAGCCGTTTTGGGTGTTTACTCTATTTACCTGGGATTAATTCAAACCCAGGTAATTACATGTTACCTGGATTCGTCTCGTTTTCGCAACAGAGACTATAAGCCGATTTGCGGCATGGAGCTACACCTCTGATTCGTTATGAGTGCCGAAAGCGGTTAACATGCATGGTAATAGCGTAAAGACTTCGTAAATCTGGATAAAGTTTGGAGAAATGGAGACCCATTCCATCACAACTGTTGTGGCGATGAACGTCGAAACACGCGAGCTAGTTTAGCAGGAGAAGAATTCCTACTTTATATGGATATACATGTATATACTGTACATCGTCAACCTGTGATGGTAACTATTTATTGTTTAATACCAGCTGAATATCCATCTTGTTAGACACAAATGCTTATTCGATACCATCAGATAGTATAAACTTAGAAACGTAATGACTTTTTAATGTTATTTTATAGATTATAAATTGAGGACGTGTTAGGAAGGAGAATTCGGGTTCTGTAGAGCGCTCGATTGGGCCCCGTTTTACGAAGCGATCACCTTAAATACATAGTTACTTTATACACTTAAGGTGATCTTAACACTAAGATCAATTTAAATACATAGTTACTGTATACACTTAAGGTGATCTTAGCACTAAGATCACCTTAAATACATAGTTACTGTATACACTTAAGGTGATCTTAGCACTAAGATCACGTTAAATACACAGTTACTGTATACACTTAAGGTGATCTTAGCGCTAAGATCGCTTCGTAAAACGGGGCCTCGATTAGGGTCGGCGTACCCATTCTGCAATTCTGTTTTCTCCGTCCCAACCAGTGTCCCATGATTGGTATTTTAAAGGCTGTAGTTTGTGATGTCATACCTGTGGAAAAGTGCATATAGAAGATCCCTTTCATTAAGACTTCTAATATGTCCGAATTAGCAAATTTTTGACTCCCAAATATGGCCAATAGGCCTAATTAATAAATCAGTGTGCTCTATCGGTGTCGTTAAACAAAGCAAACTTTTCAAGTTTAACTACGTGCCAGAATTACAAATGTTTGACATCCAAATAGCCGATGATTAATTAATCAAATGTGTTCTTGTGGTGTCGTTAAACAAACAATTTAACTTTCAGTATGAACAGACGACACAAGCAGACGATAGTTGATTCTCGTCTGTCGTCAGCTCAATATTTGTGCTTGGGTCAAAGTGATCCTTCTGAGAGTCAACTGCGTCACATTAACAGTAAGTACATGTATTAAGAATAACTTTACTACCACTGATGTGTTAAATTGGGTTGATTCGTTAAATCGGTGCAGCTGGTTCGAATTCTGACAATATATGAATACGGTTTGTACAAAGCGTAGGGTGGGGTGGTGGTCGGGCGGGATTATCATTTTAATTTAAATTGCCCACTTTCTCTAACTGGAGAAGACTGTATATTACTGTGTCGTGATAACTTTTACTGCACCCTCAGTTAGTTGTACAAGCAAAACCCTGCTGGTTGCTTTGTGATACTAGTATATTCACTATACAATAATTGTATATTCCGTTATGATTGTGGGGAAGTAAATCCTTCGTTGCTAACAGAAAAATAAATGTATCATCAGGAATTATTTTTAACAAATAATGTTTTCAAAGCAAACAATTGCTAAAAAGAAGAAAAAAAAATGCCGAAAGGAAATTCGGAATGTCTCCCCCCCCTCTCTCTCTCTCTCTCTCTCTCTCTCTCTCTCTCTCTCTCTCTCTCTCTCTCTCTCTCTCTCTCTCTCTCACACACTCTTTAACACTAGACCAAGACTGTCTGCTAAGGGACAGACTCTGAGGTAGTAAGCTAAGTAACAATTCGATATAAAAAGTGAGTTATTGTATAAATTGTGGTATTTTAAAATAAACATAAATATAATATAACCAGATACCAGAGAAATATACTAATGGGAAAAAAAGAAGGGAAATCGAGGTATTTGAGACCAAAATTAATGAGATGTAATGTTGGCCTGAATCAGGTCTCTATACGGCGAGTAAAAGACTCGCATTTGCGAGTAACTTTTGTATACAGGCGACTACTTGTTAAAAGGTAGTAGCCAATTGGCGAGTACAAAATAGTATAATGCAAAAACAAAATTTAGATCTATTTCTTTCTTTCTTTCTTAAGTGGTCGAATACTGGGGGAATTGCCATACATTTATTTTATAAAAAAATTTTATATGTTAGGCAAAAATGTGGGGAGTGGATGAAGAGATTTGGCTAGTGAATATATGTCATTTAACTTTCTTATGCTATAGATGAGCGTTTGTAACATGCTGTAGATGAGGGGTTTTGTGTTCCTTATTTCATTCCATCAGTATATTTTCATGAAACACTAACCTTAAAAAATACCAAAAATCATTCAACTGCTTAACAAATCTTTTACCATATAGATAATAGGCACAAAAAAGTGATTTTCAAAAAATTATTAATTCATCTCGGACTACCTTCTGCCTTAGCAGGGCAGAAATGGCCTCCCAATTAAGAATAGGAAAGGAACGAAATGTTTTATTTAACGACGCACTCAACACATTTTATTTACGGTTATATGGCGTCAGCCCAATTATGAAAAGGGGCCAATTGACCAATGTGCTGAGGTGTCGTTAAACAAACATGACTTCTTTAATTGTATATATAATAATTATTTGTCTACATACGCTGGTCCCGGATTTCAACCCATTTCTCCAGCTGTGCAAACTGTATGTGTTTGACTGCATACACCCATGCACGGCTCATTCCCAGCATGATTCATGTGTTTAATGACGAGCTACCGACTGTGCAAACATACTGATCGTCTTTCTAGTAAAGCAGTGTTCCGTTATAGCAAAACTCTTTGATGACTTTTTTCCCCAAAGGATATTTTCTATTAGAAAAGAAGTTTTAAAATGAATATTGTGACATCTGTATATATGTGTGCCGGTTTTGAGAGCATGTTATCTAGTAATATTAATTATTCAATGAAGCAAATGCTAGCAGTCATGGGTTTGTACATAATTACTTGATGGACACTTTAATTATGTCTTTGTATGCTATCCTCGCCGTGTGTATCAGGTAGGTTGTAGTCTGAAACTTGTGATATATTTATGTTTAGCTTGATATGTTTTATGACACCACTATAGCACACTGATTTATTAATACTCGGCTTCTGGATGTTAAATATTTATTATGACACAGTCTTCAAAAGAGAACCGCTACATTTTCCCATTAACAGTATGGGATATTTTATAATGCAATTTTCCACAGACAGGGCAAGGCATACCACGGCCTTTAATATACATGTGTACCAGTCGTGGAACACTGGTTGGAACGAGAGAAAAAAACCCAGAGAATAGGTCGACCCGCGAGGTTCGATCCTACAATCGATTCATCTCGGGCAATGTCAATATTTCACTCGCAACTTCAATAAATGCACATTTAATCAGCAGCTATTAGGTGTCAAATGGTAATGTTAACATTTTGTTTAGAAAAAAAAACCCAAACATATCACAACCTTTTGATATACCAGTCGTGGAGCACTGTTTGGAGTCCGTGTTTATAATGATCGCGATTGCGCTGGCCGTGACATAAAACCATATACTTTGTGGCTGTGGGTATTTCACTTTCATGTGAAGTTGTATGTCGGTGTCGTTTGTAATACATTCCTTACCGCCCGGATTGCTTTGTGAGTCGATCAAACCTGGCACGACCCCAGACGGACAACATTCTGCTGCAGATATACGTGTAGTGCATTTGTCTGACATTATTAAGCTTACACACGTTTAATTCTCTTCACAAATAAAACGTCGGATAACAGCCATGCCAAAAAAAGACCTTGCGGGCAACGCCTATTTTACACGATAAAGAGTTCTGTTTGTTTGTTTTAAATACAGTGCAGAAATTCATTAGCTTATTATATAGGCGGATTTAGAGGATGATTTATGGCGGCGTACCTACTTTACACCCCCCACCCCCTTTAAAAAGCATATTCTAATCCACTAACGGTTAAAGTTCGTCTGTTTTGGACACGGACACGCACGCACGCACGCACGCATACACGCAATTTGACCTATGAAAAAACCCAGATTATGACTCGAACCCCATGACACTTCTCTCACCATAGCCTAGAGATCCGCTGCATATCATCTCCTTTGATATTTCGACTACAGTTATTGTAGTTAGAAGAAATCACAAAAGGTTACCCCCTATTCTAAATGCTTAATTAAAGATATATATATATATATATATATTTAATACCTCCTGCCTGAAACTTCAAGCCTTAGCATTAAAAACTGGTTATTCCCCACAAAAGTAGTGAAATTTAACGAAACCTCAGCACCAGAAGAAACACTGACCCTATGGTGTGTACAATGGACGATTTTAAGGATTAATGAAACTGGATCTCTCTCTCTCTCTCTCTCTCTCTCTCTCTCTCTCTCTCTCTCTCTCCTATTTGTCCCCGTACCCCTCTCTCTGTCTCTATCTCTCTCTCTCTCTCCATCCCTCCCTCTCTCTCTCTCTCTCTCTCTCTCTCTCTCTCTCTCTCTCTCTCTCTCTCTCTCTCTCTCTCTCTCTCTCTCTCTCTCTCCATCTTGCATATTTCTCACAATAAATCAGACCATACCTAACCTAACACAGTATTTGAAAAAGGAAAGAGACAGTGACCTGGCGTGGAAACTATTCGCAGGTGCTATGGGAAAATTCAATTAGGAAGTTTAAACATGCTTTTTTTTCTGACGCGTGTATTTGCTCAGATACGAAGGTGCGAACTATTTGTAATTATTTTAACAGACCTCGCGGTAATGGTGTAGGACAAGTGAAACTATTTGTAATTATTTTAACAAACGACACGTTAATGACATTGGATGAGTGTCGTTTTACAGACTAGCACACTCTCTAGAAATTAGGTTTTTTACATTATAGTAGACATATGTGAAAAAAGAAGACATCGGGTGGTACAAAACAAATTTCGAGCGTTATTCAGACGAAGATACAGAAATTTGAAAAGGTAAGGGAATTTGATGTCGAAGCAAGTGATGACCCTAGACTTTTAGCCAGATACAGCCTCCCCCCCCCCCCCCCTTCCCAATTTGGTCTCTTACTGTGTTAATTGGGCTAGCTATGCCGTATTTTAACAACTGAAATTAAGGTTTTCTCGTGGTAGAATACCCCCCGAATCTCCCCAACAGGTTTGGACCCTCAAATACATGTATTTTTCATCCCTCAGATCATCGAACTGACAGTGCCCCCCCCCCCCCCCCCCCCACTTTCAAATACACTCCACAGGACCTGCAATACATCATAAGGTATTGTATAAAGACTTTAAGTATCAATCAAAAGGGGGACTTTACACATTGCACCCTCTCTATATCCGTTCATGTTACAGAATTGCTGTTCCTTTTTTATTTGACGTTTAAAAATCGATCAGTAGGTGCTCAGTAGTCATTCTGGCAACAAGCTGCATTGATGATCAGATAAATTGATATTACTGTTTCAAAAATAGATTTCCTGAATGTTTGTCAATAAACATTTGTACGAGTTTAAATAGCGTGGCAGAAAGACGAACAGACATGCGGTGGCTCACAGCTGATATCAACGTTGCCACAAATTGTGCAAACACGTCACTGATAAGTGGTTGCCAAGGAAGGAAAGGATACGTTTGATCAACAAGGACAGAGTAAGCAAATAATCAGAAACCCACTGTTATATGACGTAGGCTGAAGAGCTAGATAGTATTGTACATGTGGGGTGTATACTGTTTATAAAACACCTCTTCATCCAATACAAACACTCATAAAACTGGTTAATAAAAACATAATCTTTTAAATTGATTTTACAAGTAGGCCTACTTATTCACTAAAGTACATGCTTCTCTAAGAATGAACCCCTGGTGTGAGATATTACTACATTCAAACCAGATTAATAATAATCGGTCAAGTTTTCCATTCAGTCACCGGCTGATCTATCTCAAACCTAATTTCTTTGCATTTCAAAGTTGCTGTTCATTGTAATTTTATTATTATGGATTTTCTAAGTTATTAACACAATGAAACATGCGAAAACAGAAGCCGGTCAGGCAAATGTTTAAGTATATTGTAACCTCTTTTCGCTATCCACCCCCAGCCCCCAGCCCCCAGCCTGTGTGTGACCTTCACTCGTTTTAACTGTGTTCGTAACCAAATAACTCAAACTAATATTGCAGTTAAATTTACTACCTCACGGACGTAGGAAGGTGCCAAAAAGTGTGTGTGTGTGGGGGGGGGGGGGGGCGCGCACACACACACGCACACACATAAATACATATATAAATATACAAAAACCATCGCTGCTGCTACAGTGTGTGTGTGTGGGGGGGGGGGGGGGGGCACATGTCCCCTTTGCCTCCCCGCTTCCTACGCCAGTGTAACTTTTTAAAAATGATGAGCACTTGCGGGGTTTGTTCTTTTCTTGTGTGTATGTATGTTTGTGTGTGTGGTAGGGGGTTTTGTGGGTTTTTTTGCTTTGTTTTGTTTTGTTTTGGGGGTTTTTGGGGGGAAGGTGGGTGTGCAATGGGAGGGATGTTGATACTGTTACTTGCATTTGCATGTAATACAGTTTTGTGATTACACTTCATGTTGCAGGTTTAACAAGACTTTCACAATCAGAAGTTTTCAGTTAACAACATATTCGGCGTGGTTATCGTTTCGTTGTTCCTACTACATGTAGGAGCAACGAAACGATAAACACGGTAAATTAGATGGCTGTATATATTTTATGAAGGAAGGAAATATGTTATTTAACGACGTACTCATCACATTTTATTTACGATTATATGGTGTCAGACATATGGTTAAGGACCACACAAATATAGACAGGAAACCCGCTGTCGCCACTTCATGGGCTACACCTTTCGATTAGCAGCAAGGGATATTTTATATGCACCGTCCCACAGACAGGATAGTACATACCACGGTCTTTGTTACACCAGTTGTGGAGCACTGGCTGGAACGAGAAATAGCCCAATGGGTATATTATGACGATAAAGTATATATAATGTTTAAAACTGCATTAATAACTACTGAATAACTACGATTTAGTCACCTAGAATGACCGCCAAACAAACGTATTTAGACTTCTGTGATTAAGTACCTCGTCAAGTTCTCGATCTTTATAAATGAGTTTAGCGTGGTATTTGTCAGTGTAAGATACGAATACGGTGTTAATGCCTAAATACACACCAATACCATTAAATAGCCATCACAAATACCATTAAATAGCCATAAACAAGACCACTGGAATCCAGTGTACATTATATATGTATAACATTTCAAAAAAGGATAATCATATTTTTAAAGATCCAAAACGCCCATCACAATTTATATTTAAACACAATTAAAATATATACTAACAAACAAGCAAGCCAACACCCCCCCCCCCCCCCCCCCCCCCAAAAAAAAAAAAAAAAAAAAAAAAAAAAAAAAAATAATAATAATAATTAATTTAAAAAATTTAAAATACAATTTTTTTCTTCAAATAATGATGATAGGAACATACGGATGTTATTTCGTTAGGTGATGGCAAGATTAAATCCTGGACGAATTCCTTCATAAGTGTTTTCCAATGTTATTATTAACACAGCTGAATTGTCTACTAATAGTTACGGCGGTTAGGGTTAGATTGACGCCCACCTAACCTCGTATGCCTAAGTATATAAAATTTTGTAAACTGAACAACCATCAGATACATCGACCATTACTACCGACGATAACAGTCATGCGTGACTTTACAACTAACTCAATGATCAGTTCACACACAATGCTGCAAGTCGGGTTAAATTGAGCTTCTTCAAATTGTAAGTCAGTCGTCAACTCAGCCCGAGCTTTAAAGTCTTACATTTATCATCAGAGCGAGCAAAATATGACTTACTTCCCACCGAGATACAAATATTAACAATAGAACAAAGTATCCATGGGCTAATGAATTTGCCATTATTGCTGCCGCCAGCAAATGTGATAGAAATGTTAATGGTATTGTGTGTGTGGATTCATATATAAGTGCATGCACTGAAATAAGAAGAAAAAAAGCGAACATGTAAATGGTGTCTCGGGGCACCACAAAAAAGTACTGAGTTCACTTTAATAAATTGTGCATAACGTACGATATCTTGTAGATCTTATTGTGCCGCGCATTATAGCAGATTAACGAATACGATGGGAAAAGTGTGTTAGTATGTTGAGTTAAATTTACCGTGAAGTTCTGTGATTATATTGAAAATAATAATTGATTAATAAACTCTGCTGGCTGTTTTCAGAGCATCTGATATAAAAGGTAGCCATGAGCACACCGGAAACGAGCAAGATGAACAAAGAAAGGGCGACACACCAACATGGCGCCGCAGGTAAAGATAGTCTGACCCCTAGGGGCAGTGGATCGATGCTTAAAGCTAAGGTTTCCCGGAGTCTGTCGACATCTCAGGGTGATAAAATCATGCACGAGTCGGTCAAATCTGCAGAGCTTTCGGTGGACGATAGAGCTCCTGGTGTGTTAAAGATATTTGGAGAATCTATTCTTCCAGGAGCAGAATACAAGAGTGTCCTTGCCTCGTCAAGATCCACATCACAGGAGCTCGTCAAACAAGCCTTGGAAAGATACAGCCAGCCAGCAAATGTTTACAAGCAATATGTGCTCTGCGATTCTGTTGGAAAACAGACTTCGGATAACGTCTGGAATACGGTTTATGTTCGTGTCCTTGGCGATTCTGACAAACCATTAGAGCTGCAAGATTTCTGGAAACCTGTGGAAGGATTTTGCAGACGCTACGAGTTGCACAAGAGAAGTGACGTTATTCGTGAAATTGTAGCAGACGACACTTCGGGAATTAATGAAAATGCCCGAAAGATTATGATCTCTAAACTTCCTGCTGGTGCAATTCCCTACACGACTTTATGGGGTGGTGCAGGCGATGCTAGTGACGATATGTCCAAAGGTAATAGTATTAATGTGCACGATCTTTCAGACAGCAATTCGAAAGCAAAAATGTCTAGTACTTTTGCACTGCATCCATATTTACTGACTCTTAGAGGCTTCGATACACACACTGATTCAATGCAATATCCCTTAAAGTCCAAATGTACTACAGTAGGGAAGTTCAAAGGGCACCCATACGCGTCAGAAATAGGACTACCTGCTCCTGATATTCTTCCACTACACTGTCGTTTGTATTTGAAGTCCTTACAACAGTGCATATCGAGCTTCCATTCTGATCAGAGATATTCCTTCTTTGTGGAAGTGGATGTGCTGGAATCTGCCAGAGTTACAATCAATGGACACAATGTCCACGGAAGGACCGACATGTATGCAGGGGATGTACTGACCGTGGGGAGACACTACATGTTTCTGTACAAAGACCCCACAGGTGGACACGACATCCCTCAACAACTGTGTTGGTTCACGCGCAGTCAGAACTACATCAACGCAACGCTGTCGTCGCGATCAGTCGTGGAGGAGCACGGCCTCGAAGACCAGTTCAACGTGACGTCATCAGAAGACCTGACGTCTGCTTCCTTCGAGGCGGCAGATGATCTGCAGCAGGGATACCAAGTTAGTTTGATGTATTCCAAAGAAAAGGAAGATCAGCTCGTTAACGCCATTACGGAGATTCATTGTGCTGGAACGGGGGACTACACCCTAGCCCCAGCAGTATTCTTTGTGGCTTGCTTAGACTGTGCTGTCAGGAAATTCAGCAGGCACCACATTAGTAATCTATACAAACGGATTTTATACTGTATTCGTACGAAAATAGCGGTAAGTATCTTTCAATAGTTGCTAGTAGTAGTTGACAACATACACACTCATGGACACACTGATAGTGTAATAGTCAAATCTATGATTAATTGGAAGTACTTGTATTAAAACATTTTCATATATTTTATCCTGCATATATATGATATTATAAAGGCTGGCAATCCATAAAAGCAGGGCTTTAGACTGCAACAAAGCTAAGGCAATAAACGCTGGGACCAAAATAAGTATATAACTAAAATAAGCACACCCAAACTATTATGTAGAAGCATGCTGACCTCAAAACGTTTCACCTTAAAACCACTCAAATGTTATGCTTAAATGAGATTAAAAGAACTTGAACTGCGGTACTGAATATATACAACAATTCGTCAGCTGTTAACAGCAAAATACCTAGCTGTTTTCGGAACACACAAAAAACCTGTTGTACCCATTTGAGATACTAAAACCCTGACAACAACTCCAACGGCAATGCTAGAGTTATAAAATAATAAACAGTACCCATTATAAATAACACGATAGCATTAGGCCCTGGAACATCTGTGATAAAAGTCACTTTAGTTTTTGTAGATACACTAAACAAATGTCCCTGTATCTTGTTTGTTCCATTACTTTGATTTATCTAACTCAATGGTTGCTATTTTTTATATTTGCAGAGTCTAGCCAAGACGTTTTCATCTCAACGGTATCAAAGGTTTGTGTTACTTTGTAGTACATTTACTGTTTAAACAGGTTTTGGCTTTAAATTTACAACTTTCCGTTCACAAACTAATATATAATTATGTCAAACCAATCGTATTGTAGAACCAAGGTATGTTGACCATTTCGAGATTTCCCCTCTTAAGCAGCTCCCCACAACTGGTGTATCAAAAGTCGCGGTATTTGCATAAAACGGCCAACTCACTGTTATTAGGTATCTAAACCATGTGTTACAATAACCATACGTTTGTAAATAAAATAATAACCGTAGCTAAACAAATACAGACACGGATCCACGAGGATGGTGCTGAAGGTCAGCGCCTCAACCCCAATTCAATGTTGTTTTTGTTGGGGTTTTGTTTTAGTGGGGAAAATATATCTTGGTCAGCTTGATATTTTTTTGGAAGATTACAATATAGATAATACATGTTAACGAATGCGTTCCTTTGAATATTGTAGATGCCCTTTTAAATGTTGCAACTCCTCGCTAAATACTGGAGATGACTGTTTTAAACATTGTATCCCCCTCTAGGAAAATCCCCCATCCACCGCTAAAATGTACCGAGATGGTGTTAAAATATACATTCCATTTTTGATTTTTCCTCATGCAGTCATGCTGTAATATTGGTCTACCAGCTTGCTGACAAACAGGGTCACTAAAATAACAAGTAAAACGTGTATGCAGTACAGATTAGTCGTTGCAGTACCGTGTAGGCATCCGTGATGGCCGCAAATCGACTAGTCACTTCATGTTCAGCTGTTTTGAGAGTGGCAGCTAGTCTTCCCGCAGATTTGTCAGGAAGGAGTGGCAGTCCTCTTATAAGACAGTTCACATGACAGAGTTTTATGGTAGCAGTCATGGACTTGTCAAAACGTCCCTTTAACTCTACTTTGTGCAGTGATACGCAGAGCCGTAGCTAGCGGGAGGGGGGGGGGGGCAAGGGGGTGAGTTGCCCCCCAGATAAAATCTGGAAAAAAATATACACTTAAAGAAAATTCTCTTCTTAACCGTTTAACGAGTTTTAGACTACTAACTAATGAGAATCAGTTGCCCCCCCCCCCCCCCCCACCACCACCAACAAAACATCCAAGCTACGGCCCTGATGCGATTTTTGATTATGGTAACAGTTTTGTCATTAAGATGTAAGTGCACTTCTACTAACGAATGAATGAAGGGGTACACAATTGAATGAATGAATGGATGAATGATTGTTCGACGACTCCTCAGTACAAATAATATATTGGGCTATTAGTATTGGGTGTCAAAAGCAAACGTAAACATATATTCCGTGAAATACAAGGTAACAAAATAAACGTATGCTATTAATTTTGTCATTCCAGTCAGTTGTTTGATCCAAATGCGTTGGAGAAGGACAAAGATCCTTTACGACATCTGTTTTTCTGGCTCTCCAACTGTGTTCAGCTGTACACGCACTTGCAGCACGACGTGACGTCATATGGCGCCAACCCGGACCCAGAAGATGACCGGTACGCCGGTCTGCACGAGCTTGTCGTTGGGTTGGAGGATATGATCAGTTTCACCTTCCAGCAGACGATCTACTCCGTTACTAAGGTCGGTGGAGATCGATTTGTCAAGCGTTTAGTTGCTACGAAAAGTTAACGTTTGTTTTATTTAACGACACCACTAGAACACATTGATTAATTAATCATCGGCTATTGGATGTCAAACATTTGGTAATTTGGACACCTAGTCATGAGAGGAAACCCACTACATTTTTCCTAATGCAGCAAGGGATCTTTTATATGCACTTTTCCCACAGACCGGAAAGCACATACCACAGCCTTTCACCGGTTGTGGTGCACTGGTTGGAACGAAAAGAAACCCAATCAGGTGAATGGATCCACCGGGATGGTTCGATCCTGCGACGCAAACACCTCAGACGATAGTTGCCACGAGAAAAGAATTGCGAAAAAAAATCTTACACACGGGTGTAAGGGATGGCCCGTTGTACAGATAAATATCGTCTCCAATATATGTTGAAGATAACGCTTCAGACTTGTGACTGGCTTCTCCACGGTGATGATCCGGTCACCAGAGTCATACCATCCAATACAATAAAGATGACCGAAATTAATTGTTCTGTGACGTGTGAGTTAACGTGAAACTGATTACAGTATGACGTTTAAGTTTTGGATGTGTAAGAAATAGAATACAACATTCGTATCCGTTAGATACCATTTATCTTACAACCCGTGGTTTAAAAACGTATCCAACTTGCTTTCGCTCGTTTTAAGATAAATGGTATCCAACGGCCCACTCGTGTAGTATTCTCTGGAACAGTTCTTACGCTATCGAGTGTAAAGCTCTTTCAGCTCCAAGTCTGAGTAAATGTATAACTTATTGGGAAAGGGCAAAGTCACTGCCGTTGACCTCTCTTTCTTGGACAGTTCAGGTTGCCGAATTAGAGTAGGTTGGATGGCAGTTCTCCAAGTTAATGTGTATAGTATTGCCTAGTAAGAATAATTACTTATTATTAGTAGTACCGCAAACGATTTCGTCCAACCAACGTAATATGTCTTAGCATCGATTTTCTTATGACAGAGGATACTCGTTCTGTACTGGACATAAGCATTGGCGATGTCAGAGTTTGCCCAAAATTAGACGTGTCAATAGATATGAACACATTAATAGCTTTCCCATTTTCAGCGTAATAAAAGTTTGAAACCAGAATGTCCATTCATTATTTTACAGGTTCATTATCCTCTGATATCTGCTATCCCTAGCACAGATTTCCTTATGGTATAGGATACTCGTTCTGTACTGGACAGAATCATTGGTGATGTCAGTGTTTGCCCCAAACAGACGTGTCTGAACCGTCTTGCGATATGAAAACATTAGTAGCTGTCCCACTTTCAATGAAACCGGAATGTCCATTGTTTTGCAGGTTCTTTACCCTCTGATATCTGCCATCCTGGACAGCAACCCGTTCTGTAGTAGCGAGTACATGGAGAAGGATGCCGTTGCTCAGACAATCAACATACTGCAGACCACCAGGGACGTAGCGTCTGACGTAAGGCTGCACAGTGACGTCAGCAAACAGCTCACGATGTACCTCTTCTTCTTCCTGAGTACATCCATGTTCAACAGGATCATTGCAAAAGGTATTCTCTTCAAGTTCACAATAGAGGCAGGTTTCACTAGGTGGGGTACGCCTTTATTTTCCGAAAAAAACTAACATGCACTGTATATTATATATAACATTAACGTGCATTAGAGGCCTATTGTCTACATTTTTCCTGGACGTATACCTATAAGTTTAGCCTAATATTGCATTGTGAAAACTGTTTTAGCCTCAGCGGCGGGAGGGTGGGGGGGGGGGGGTCGTCCTTACCTTTCCCCAGCCTACTCCTCTATAATTGGTTGCTTAACATAGGTTAATAACTGACAATTAGATAACTTGGGAGAAATAGTAAGGTAGTCTGTTAAAGGTTTCTGCTTTTTAAAAACAAAATGGCATCTTGTGCAAAATTTTAAATATAGTTGTATTTGGATAACTAAATATTTGGTTTACTACAGACATTGCTGTTTGAAATATAATATTTGCTTCATGGTTAGTTTCAGAGCAGGATGAGTGTGCTTACAACTGGACGTTTGGAGTTCGTCTGCAAGCCACTTTGAGTCGTTTGGAAGATTGGGCGGCAAGTGCTGACCTTGAAATGGACTACCTTCGAATATCTGAAAAACTCATAGCTGTCGCTGATCTGCTAGCTATGTCTAAGCATATACTGATGCGAGTAGGTGTTAAACCAACCGTTTTTTTAGTATAAATATTCTGACAGAAATAATTGTGTTATTTTTTTCTCTCTTTTGCAGCTGTCTGTAGCCAATACCTTTTTTTTTAAATAAGAAATTACCTACGGTATTTGTTACAGTTAGTCCGATACATCTGCCGTCAACTGAATCAAACTCAACTCAGTTGACAGAAAATATATCGGACTAGTAGGCCCTATTGCATCAGGATTGGACATAGAGTTGTATGCTTTCATGTTGGTTTTATATATTTTATGTTAAGCTCAGATTGTCAGCTGTTAGAACGAAGTTGGCCATCTCGACTGTTGCGTTGTAATTTCCCCACCCCCGATTTACGACGAGTGCGCTCAGCTTAACAACTAGTGGGTTATACGACGAGAATTGAGTTGTAAGAACGCTCAAACTAACAACTGGACTGCCGTAGAAGTCGTGATTACAGAAAGTTGGCCAACTTTGTATTGACAGTTGGTAGTCTTCAACCTAGCATAAGAACACACTTTTGTACCCAGTTTTGTGCAGTTAATTGCATGGTTTCATCGTCTTTAACTTGCAGATGGATTGGCAAGCCTTTCGTAATCAGTTTTCTCCCCTGAATGAAGTACAACTTCTGAAGTTGCTTAGCAACTATGATCTCGGCCCCCGACGACAGGCACCAAAAGATTGGTTCCCAACTGACATGGCAACCTTTAATCTCCAGAGTACACAAGGTTTGTGTCAGCGATTCTCTGAAGTATTTTTATGAACTTGGTTTCCTGTCAGGCCCGTAGGGACAATATCTGGAGTGAAAGGGTGAGGGTGAGGGCAACATTTCCAGTGAGGGTCACGCTCACCATAGTGTGCGTGTGTGTGTGGGGGGGGGGGGGGGACACGCCATATTTTACCTCTATTTAAAAAAAAACCCCAGACATTTCATTTTAGTACTCTGAATGTGATTTGAGTGTGGAGTGTAAAGGTCCCCTGAAAGACAAAACAGTTCCCATATTCCAAATCATTTCTCTGCACACGGCAGTCAAAACGGCAATACCCGTTTCCTACTCTGATATTCCCTATTTGGGGGGCAGGAAACAGACACCTTAGCAAAGATATGTGAGGTGGGGGTTGGGTGGGGAAATACGCCCAAGTGAGGTGCGTGGGTACAAGCAGATATTTTGGTTTATATAGATACATGTAGTAAGATGAAAATAAATACATGTAGTTTAGGTTCAGTTCCTAGGTGGGGGGGGGGGGGGTGTATTATTTACGGTTAAATGACGTCTGATGTATTGTTAAGGACCACATAGACAATGAGAGAGGAAACCTGCTGTCGCCATTCCGTGAGCTACACTTTTCAATTAGCAACAAGGGATCTTTTATATGCACTATCCCAGACAGGATTTTATATACCATGGCCTTTGTTATAGCAGTGGGTATACCGACAGGAATGGATCCTACATCGATCGTGCATCAGGCGAACGTTTTACCACTGGACTATGTCCTGCCCCCTATGTTTTTGATCGCTATACATTACTTATATTTATTGCAGATCTTCAAGTTAGTCTGTCGTCTCATCCAGCATTCGTGGTACCTAAGGAAGGAGCAAAAGTGGATCTAACGCAACATTTCCCTGAAGGTCTCTACAGACAACTTGATGTTCTACAAAACCTGTATGGCGCCATTGAAGGTTAATACCAACGTGTTCATATTTGCATATTTGTTATATATTAATATCAAGTTAAACTGCATTCATAAGAACTGCCCCTGCGCGTGCTGTAACCTCACCGTGGTGCAGGGGTGTAACATTCTCTTTGAGAATGGCCAATACAGCACATAATTGAAATTTTGAGTAAAAGTCAGTATCTATCTGTGATATTTGTATTTTTGCACAGTTCTTTACACTGTTTTTAGTTAAATCTTGAATTCTTATATTGATGTTGATCATCACTTTATTTTTTTGCATTACCATAGTTTGACACCCAATAGTTGATGTATTTTTCGTGCTGGGGTGTCGTTAAACATTCCTTCATTCATTCATTCAAAGGAACTGTTTTTGATATTTAGAACAGAAATGTTCCTTCTCGTTTCTCAAAATGGTAAACGAATTAAACCACATTGCTATCAGTTCATTTAATTTTATTTCTGTGCTTGTATCCTATTACGGTTCAAACACGCTGTCGTGGGCATACATTTCAGATATCTATGCTGTCTTTCCAGGACGGGTCGAGTCAAGCAAGACTCGAGTCCATTCACAGTACTCCAGTACATGTGCAAGGAAGAGCACAGCACTTTCATTTAATTATATGTTTTTACGTCATTTTGCCGGTTACATTATAGGGCTGTGAGACATGGAGAGAATATGAAAGTCGAATGTGTGGAATGCAGTTCAATGGCATGGTTAGGCATCCATGTTCAGTGCTGGAATTAAGAATGAATGAATGAATGAATGAATGTTTAACGACACCCCAGCACGAAAAATACATCGGCTATTGGGTATCAAACTATGATAAAGGCAAAAAATGGATGTCAACGGTCTAAATGTGAATGGTAGAAATGTCAACGGTCAAAATTTCAGTGGGGAAAATTTCAATAGTCAACAATCAAAGCACTGGAATTAAGATGCATAATGCTATTTTACTTTATTCCTTAGTCTCATTATTATCTAGTAAGTGTCGGGGATTCGGATCCGGGTCGAGTTTGACCCTTGAGTACTTGAGTCCAATATTTTGGACTCGTAGAGGCCCTAGTGAAGTGGCCACTCGCCTACCCATTGAATTGTTAATGCTCGCTCTTGGTAGGAGCCAGTACCACGATACGAACGTAGTACCTACCCAGTGGCGGATCCAGAAAATCCATTTAGGAGGGGGCCCAATGACATGAGGCGGAATGCCAATGGAATTTTGAAGGAGGCTTGGAGGGGATCGTAAAAAAATTAAAATTAATATATAATAAAATTATAATTGTTGCAAAATTTAGGGGGCGGGCCCTTGCCCCCCCCCCCCTAGATCCGCCTCTGCTACCAGCATTGAAAGCCGATGGCTTGACCACTACCTAGCCGATGCCGATTAACCATCAGTTAACAAAGATTCCTCATTTATATTTTTTGTATAGATGACAACGACAGTGGCCTCAGTGTTAGTAACACACCGCGTGTATCATTCGAGCCAAGACAGACAGGTCCCAAGACGCCATTCTACTACACCGCAGGGCACCAGGAGAGAAACCATCCTGATCAAAATCCAGCATCACACAAAATGCGACAGAGTCATCCGTGGACAACACAACCTCAGAATCACAAATTCAATTCGTTCGTGGAATCTCAACAAAATTCAAACGACAACGACGACTGGTTGCAGAAACCATCAACGCAGGTAACGAATGCCAGTCATTCTCAAACGATGTCGAAAAGCATGTCGGGTAAGACAGTGACAAGGAAGGTAAATTCGACTTTTAAAGTTCCACCTCTGAAGCTTCCAACAAACGATGAACCAGGTTCTCCAGAAGAACCTTCTCTGGTTCATCGAAAGTCCTCATCCTCGGCGTTGCCGAAAAACATCTCTCGGTCCGTGGACAGCCTGCATCAGACCGGCGTCTCGACACGAAGTAGACACTGCTCTGCCGCAGCGTCGTCTTCACCACCATCGCGTACAAGCAGCCATCTTGACTCCCAAGGCAACAGCAACAAAAGGCAGAACGAGATGTCCCATAGAACCCAGTCGTATTCTGATGAAGTTTCAAATAAGAGGAGATATTCAGGGTCCAACAGCATTGCAACTAACAATATATGGAAGGAGTTACCGCACGAAGCTTTCAGTAAATCAGGTAAATGAAACATAAAACTATAACTTAAATATTTTATTGGTTTATTTTATAAATAATTTCAGTTTAATTTGCCATAAGAAGAATAGTAAAAGTGTTTTGGAAATAAAAAATAAAAAACCCCACTATTTTTGTGTGCAATTTAGAAAACAATCAGCTCAGAAATAAATACGTTGTAGTACATACCATAGTAAGAAAACGATGTTCCCGATTGGAAGAACTATAGTTTAAGTTGTAATCAACTAAAAGTCGTCATATTAAACAGTTTTCTTCTGACGATGCCAACATTTAGTTGACGAAACGTTGAAGTTTTTACTTTGTGGTTTTCATCAGAGACTTTGTTTTAATTATAATATTAAACAGGGTAATTGTTAATCTAGATATACAGTCTGGTGCAACTTGGTTTGTTAATTTAATACATGATAAATATTTTACAACATGAATAACCCATTCATTTGTTTTATTACAATTATCAGAGATTTCGAATACATTTTGAAGTCTCATAGTCTCCAGTACAAGTACATCCTGTACAAGTATATCCTGTACAAGTATATCCTGTACAAGTATATCCTGTACATCGATATCTTGAACTGTGTAGTAATGACTTTAATTATAATGGTCAGGGCCCCGTTCCACGAAGCGATCTTAGCCCTAAGATCACCTTAGTGCATAAGGTAGCTGTGAACTTAAGGTGATCTTAGGGCTAAGATCGCTTTGTGGAACGGGGCCCTGGTAAATTTTAATGTAATTATTACACAATTTACAATGTTTTTAAAACACTTGTGTTGCAGACTGCTAACTTTACTTACATCAAACAAAATTCAGGTATGATTTTATGTACAAAGTGGTACAATTTTGCTTTATGCGTGTTTGTTTGTTGCATTGCTTATTGTTTTAATTAATTTGATATTTCGCTTTGGTAATAGATAAACTTTTGGCCTACTGCATAATATATTTTCCTTTTGCTGACAATGCATGATTGTACCGCTGTATGCTTTATTTTTAATGATTAATCGTACAACCATCATGCTTTGTGTTGTAATCGGAAATTCTTTGCCTTTTCTTATTATTATTTGTAGTATTATTAGGATTTGTTTAAATTGTCTAGTTGAGCAAAAATAATCACGCAGCTGTCTGTTTTCAGTATTGTTTATAATTATAATTATTTATACTTGTGATGACTGAATGTGCATTGTAAACATAGTCTGGACATACATATGTTATTTTTTGCTTCAGGGGCTGCGGCACAAAGGCTGGGAATGCCGTATTTTAACACACTGAAATTCAAATTTTGTTTTCGAAGGAGCATGCCCCCTCACCCCCCCCCCCATCCCCCCCAACAACCTCACGAACAGGTTCGGGAACTCAATAATGAATTACAATAATAATGTATTTGCATTACCACCCCACCCCCACCCCTGACCAGCACACTAGCACACACACGTGCGCACACGTCTTTCAAATACACTCCGCAGTCTCTATGCAATATGTTGATGATTCTGATTTGAACTCAATACAGAGAGTGACTGAGGTGTATGTTTATGCATGCGAGTTTAGCATGCTTCTTTAATTGCATATATATTTGATGTATATATTAAAATAATATGATAAAATAAATTATCAACAGAACTCAATCTATCCTATAATATAATTCACCATTATGATATAATATAAAATATCGTTTATCACTACTATTAAAATATTCCAAGTGAAATCGAAACTTCTCTAAACTTCTAATGTATGAGCTTTTTTTTATTGTTTTTTAATATTTTACAAATCATATGGACGGTGGGTAGACGGTTCATTTATTTATATTAATATATATACTCTTCAAAAGAGTAGGGGAACCTGAAATATTTATGTTAATATCAACTATTAGACCGAACATACGTTTTTACCACAGACATCCTAGTAAAGAACGTTCAGGTCTGTTTATCAACATATCAAAACACAGTTGCCCCGTACACGTGCGTGGGGTGTCATTCTCGATTTTGACGATTTCCAGGAAGGTCCATTCATCACTGTGGAACATTATTTCTGTCAATATTTTTTGTTCTGTTGATCATACAGTTGTTACTGTTTTGTTTTTAGTAATTTTTAGCGTTTGAATTTGCGATTGACTGTTAAAAAACGTCAACTTTCAAATTTCACTTCTGACCTCAATCATTCTTCAAAATCTTTGGTGGTCATAAAACCTACTGTAATACTGAACTACCGGTTGTAATGTTTGCCCAATTAATTCACAATTATCATATAACCATTCCCCACAGCTAATATACTTTACAATTTTGGCAATTGTAAATTTTTATTAGAGTTCCCCTACTTTTTTGAAGAGTATATAAATGAACTAGTGTACGTTTTTTTTAACCTTTTTGTTATAATTGGAACCATACACATCAGAGGCGAATGCAGGATTTTTCTAGGGGTGAGATCTTTAAGGCTTTTAAAAAGGTGGTTTAGAGTATACCAAAATATGCTAGTTGACATTCATTATATTATATAGCAGTATTCCCCAGAAACAGCCAGCCGGAATATATAACACTTATGAAGTGAAAAGGGTAGGTCGCCGCGTAGGGTTATTTTCAGATAGGCACATCAAGTCAGCATCCAATTTACCTATTCAACCATCATTTGTGTTTTAAGAAACGAGATAATCATTTATTTTGGTAAGGGGTCAGGCAAGATAATAATATGTTTTGCCACTGGGCGTCAGACACTCGGCCCCAGTACGCCAAGTGATGTGTGTTGAGAATACATGAGTGGCCGTTAGATACTATTTATGATTTATATCACAATTTGTTTTAATACTTATTTCACGAGCGAAAGCGAGTTGGATACATTTTAAAATAGTTTTTAAGGTCTCACTACACAGATGTCATCTGCCATTGAAACCCATGTTAAACTGCCCAACTTCAAGCGAAGATTGCCCATAGAACGGGTTCTCGTTGGCACTAACAACATACACCATTGCAAACATACATTATATAAGCATTTATTTTCACTCCAAAATTGAGAACATTTCCGTCTCAGTTTTTTGCTATACGACCGCATCTGGCTGTAGTACCGGTCCGAATAGGTGGTTCATTAACCGATTCACTCCGGCTGTCACTTGCGCTATATACCCATGTCCCAAAAGGTCGATGCACAATATTACAAAATAACATGGGCAAAATACAGCCAGAAGGCTTACCATTAAGCATACATATTGTTTTAATTCTTCACCATTTGCTAGAAGTGAATATGTGACCCATAACATGTGTCCCAATTAGGAACTATAGTGGACCGTGATGAATGAACTGTCACCCGGAAGTGATCTGTGTAGTGAGACCTTAAAGTCTAGTGACCGATTTTGTCAAACTTGGTATGAAGTCAGTTTGATAATTTGGGTCATTTACACCATGAAAAGCTATACTAGAGCCATGTAACTTATGAACTCTAACCAATACACCAAAAGATAGATGCACCATACCATCCAATAAAACTTCATATCACATTGTTACTCCTCGGTCATCCACACAATAGATGGTCATCAAACAAACAGCCACTATATGGTAATGTATGACCTTGTTGGTAGTTCTGATATGGGGAACATACAAAGAAGCTAATTATCTAGTGAGTTCATTAAAAATATTAGTTTCCATCAATTGTTGCTAGGGGCAACAATTGTTTCATAATGAAGTGTTGAAATCCTGTTTTTTTCTGTATATTTCAGCATGAAGATCCACATATTATTAATGGCAGATACAAATTCCACTTTCATAGTAGAATACTATGTTATATATTCACAATACCATCAAAACTGTGTGTCATTATGACTGTACATTCGAAAAAATTCATTATGCACAAAATCACAGAAATTAGGGTGAATTTGGATATTGACCTTGTGACCTTGAATTTTGACCTTTTACAATGAGAAACTCAGTGTTAGACACTCAGATCAATTTATTTATTACATTAAGTATACTAGAATATACATTTTGACACACACACCCCTAAAAAATAAAAAGAAAATAAAAATAAAAATAATAAAAATAAATAAAATTGACATGTTTGCAATATTTACCCAAATAGGGCCCCCATACACTTGGCTGAAATCCACATCGATGTAATTACCTTTTATAAGGATGCTACACTAGTACATTTTCATTTTGGCTTGCTAAACTTATATATTTTGGGATAAACAGTAATTTCATGTTTTACATTATGGTCTCACTACACAGATGTCATCTGCCATTGAAACCCATGTTAAACTGCCCAACTTCAAGCGAAGATTGCCCATAGAACGGGTTCTCGTTGGCACTAACAACATACACCATTGCAAACATACATTATATAAGCATTTATTTTCACTCCAAAATTGAGAACATTTCCGTCTCAGTTTTTTGCTATACGACCGCATCTGGCTGTAGTACCGGTCCGAATAGGTGGTTCATTAACCGATTCACTCCGGCTGTCACTTGCGCTATATACCCATGTCCCAAAAGGTCGATGCACAATATTACAAAATAACATGGGCAAAATACAGCCAGAAGGCTTACCATTAAGCATACATATTGTTTTAATTCTTCACCATTTGCTAGAAGTGAATATGTGACCCATAACATGTGTCCCAATTAGGAACTATAGTGGACCGTGATGAATGAACTGTCACCCGGAAGTGATCTGTGTAGTGAGACCTAAGCGAGTTATAAGATAAATGGTATCTAACGAACACAAAGGTAGCACCATATTTCTTATATATCTTGGAGAAAAAAACAACGGGTTTGAAACTAAAACTTCCTTTCGGCCCTAGCGTTTGTATTTAACTAACGCGGCACAGACAAATCAATTTCAGGTCAACTTACACGTCACAGAGTAATCGATTTATTTCGATTGTGGTTTTTATTATTATTATTATTATTATTATTATTATTATTATTGGGATATTATGGCAGTGGCCAGCTTGAGTCACCTCTAGCCCTCTCTTTGATGTGCTACATATCAATAAGGGGAGGGCTAGAGGTGACTCGAGCTAGGACATAGGCCTCGTTTCACGAAGCGAGCTTAGCGCTAACATCATCTTAAGTGCATACGGTAGTTACTAGATTGCTTCATGAAATGTGTCCCTGCTGTCATCACCTAGAAGCAGCCAGTCGTATGTCTTTATATTGTTATCTCTCTCTCTCACACACACACACACACACACACACACACACACTGTATACCGGTATATATATATATATATAATTATATATAAACCATTTTAGTTAAAGCCATTATTGTATGTCAGTAAGGGCTAATCGTAGGCCCGCTGTTTTGCTGCAAAACGTGATTGATCCTTATGAACTTGTATTGGGTAAATCCCGGGGTTTTTTTTCAAAACGCGATATACGCCAATTTAAAAAAAAATCACTTTTACTGAAAATGAAAAATAGATATATCGCGTTTTGCGCCTAAACTCTTCATATATATATAGTACTGTATATATCATTTTAAATGTTTAGAATCAGCCCACAACTCTACACCGGCCGGTCTTGATATGTTTGATAGCGGCGTACCACGATGTCGACGATCATTGCCGTACATGCAGGATACTACCCACAGTGACGTCACTGACAAGGTCGTCACGGTAACGTTGGAGAAAGAAGGGACACAACTCGGTCTTGGACTGATTGATGGTTTGGTGAGTGTCACATTTCTTTCATTTGCAGTGGCGTAGGAAGGTGCCATAAACATAAATACATATAAGTTTTCGCTGGATCAAGAAAAAAATTAATTAAAAAAATTAAAATACTACTACTACTAATAATAATAATAATTAAAAAAAACCCCACTGTGTTTGTCCTGAAGTTCCTACGGACTCCTGTACGTAACCTTCATTGCTTCATTGATGGTTCTAATAGACCAAATCAATTCCTATTGCCCATAATGTTAACGTTTACTAATAAACCTGACATAAGCAGCGTATCAACACACCCAGGAAGTACAGCAATAAAAAATGTGGCACCTCACATCTAATCTACCTGCAAGAAAATGGGGGGTCACATCCATTTAATTAATGTTTTTATTAGTCACCGTCATTTTTGCTGAAAATTGCATATCCATTTTTTTTTTTTTTTTTTTTTTCGGGGGGGGGGGGGGGTACTCCGCATTAGTTTCAACCTGTGGTATATACTGCATAACAACAGTATGACAAATAAAAGTGTATTATTTATTGTCAATGGATAATAGTATTTGCACAAATAATCAATGTCACATACTACTACCAATCACACCCACAGCTGTTTTTACTCCGTAAATAGTTGACGGTGCACCTCAGACTTTGATACGGAACTCTCTTCTTTGGTACTATGCAACCTGATCACCGAAGTTAGGCAAACAATAACATTTATTACTTGAAATCATGAACTAAAAGTGGAATGTTTTACTTTTCAGTACACTCCTCTACGTACGGCAGGAATATATGTGAAAAACATTCTTATTGACAGCCCTGCCTTTAGAAATAAACATTTGCAAATTGGTGATCGGATTCTGGCTGTTAATGGCAAAAGTATCATCGGTTTTGATTACCAAAGGTAAATACTTGACAAAGTTTTGATTTTACTGAAATATCTATTTTCAGTGGTGCATACGAATTCTTTTTAGGTAAATGTACATTGTGAACATTAGAAATTAATTTAAATAATTTGCCATTGTCCTTTTAAAAATAATTGAATTTCTCTTCCAAATGAAATTACTACTAATAACCAGTGGTCTTCAGCAATACTATTAGAAAGAAGAAAGAAATGTTTTATTTAACGACGCACTCAACACATTTTATTTACGGTTATATGGCGTCAGGCATATGGTTAAGGACCACACAGATATTGAGAGAGGAAACCTGCTGTCGCCACTTCATGGACTACTCTTTTCGATTAGCAGCAAGGGGTCTTTTATATGCACCATCCCACAGACAGGATAGTACATACCACGGCCTTTGTTACACTAGTTGTAGAGCACTGGCTGGAATGAGAAATAGCCCAGTGGGTCCACCGACGAGGATCGATCCTAGACCGACCGCGCATCAAGTGAACGCTTTACCACTGGGCTACGTCCCGCCCCTTTTAGATAAGCACTACTGTATACAGGTTTTGTTTACATGTACATGTACCTACTCTAAATAATATGAATAGTAAACAATAAACGTGGGGTTAATATTGTAAATGTCTTTCAACATGTCAACATAATTTTGCCACGCGTAATTATTTTCCAATTGACAAAAATGTGCAATAAATCTGTATAACCGCACTTTTTAAACTTCACCTCTCACTGAGACAAACTTCCTTATCGCGCCAACAACGTCATTTAGGGGCGTGATAAAAGTCAGTTGTCGCAATAACTTACTCGTGGAATGCATGCTTATTGCAAGCATTCGATGTTCTGATTGACAGCGGGTAGGTTATCGCACTCGGAACTACCGACTGTCAATCAAAACATACCGGCTGTCAATCAAAACATACCAGCTGTCAATCAAAACATTAAAAATGTAACAACCATGCATACCACTCGTACGTTTATATAGTAACTTTAACGTATCAACTGTACTGGTAATATAACAGTCTGGTTTTGATTACATACACATGTATTTGCTTTTAATTTATAGCATACTGTCACCGTAATGTATTTATAACACTGCAACAGGGGCGTAACGTGGTCTGAACCTGGGGAGAGGGAATCGAATATGAACCTATAGAGTACCCTTGTGTCTGCATTTTCCCTGGTTACGTATATGAATAGCCAAATGTTGAACTGTAAAAATATTTTAGCCAACTTCCAGGTGCGGGTCCAGGGGTTTATAAAGGGGGGCGGACATGGTAAGTTGTGTTTGAACCGGCTTTTATTATTTACTTTTGTAACGGAGAAAAAAAGGGGTGCGGGTCCCTTGGCACCTCCCCTTATACCACGCCTGACCTCCCTCAGACTATATTTATGTGCATCATAACTTTAATGTCTTCACTGATTTTCTTTGCAGTGCTATGAAACTCATCAAGACGTCGGGCCAGAGACTGAACTTTTTGATTGCTAAAGGAAATGAAAGCGTTATAAAGCAGATAGCATCCACAAAATACTAATACGCATTTGGTGATACATACGGCGAATTGTACCTGAGAAAATACGGTATACGGTATTAACCCTTTGAACCTTGTGGGCCACACTGGACAAGAAAGAAAGTATAATAGACCTAGGGTGAGACAACCTAGAATCAAGAGTTAATATATGAACGTGACGTGTGTTGGTGATAAAAGTGATGTCATTGAATAGATAGCATTATCTCGCCTTCATGTAAAATTCTTTAATCCCATTGGTTGTTTGCCGTTGGACAAATCCCTTATCCCCCTGTGGGCGGAGCCAAATTCTCTTATACCCCGTCTGTAATTTCCAACAGTTTCCAGCCGCCCCAGTTAATGCTAAAGCAATAATTAGATTATAAATAACATTGATAATCAACCAAGTATACATAATTAATTTTATTTTTACTATAAAATACACTATTTTAATACTTTTAAAAGCTGCAATGTTGAACTCGGCCACCTAATTACGGTCGTGGTGTTATTGTATTAATGCGCGATTAGCAACAGTTGTTGTTGTTTTGTTTTTTTAATATTTTTATTTTTTTACTTCATACATTTCTAATAAAAAAAAAGTTTTTTATTTTTGTTATTAATATCTGTTTCAGACAATTTCGTATTACAAACATTTGAAGTTAAAAACTCGTTTATCGACGGAACTATTTTTCGTCACTGGCAAGTGGTTTCGTTCGCGTCCGCGTGGTACGGCTCCGTTAATAAATTGTTAACAATTATTTTCTGGCGTTATTTTGATTATTTGGCTATATGGTTTAACATGTCGGCAAGATAAATTCGTTGTAGAAGCATCTCTCGGGGTATATGGCTTTTTATGTACCCTCTGTGTGCTCTTTTACCCCCTCGCCTTCGGCTCGGGGTAAAAGAACACACAGAGGGTACATAAAAAGCCATATACCCCTCGTGATGCTTCTACAACTTATATTGATACAAACTATTATAGTTTCTACCACGTCGGTGCCGTTGCTACATGGGAGCAATGTCCACAACAGAGAGGAATAAATACCCACACCGCAAAAATAAGAAAACGTGTCCATTTTAGTTTATAAGTGTTATTGTTGTTTTTAGTTGGAGAAGACAGCACGTTGCTAATGAATTCAATTCTTTATCAGTTATCTGCCCCACTCCTGTTCATATTTCAGCCTAGGTTGGCTATATACAAAAAAATTTAAATTAATTTAAACATTATTTTCTACATTCAGGTTTTATATACTGTGGAATCATATATACTATGATAGAAAATGGGGAAATCAACTGCGTGGACGATGTTTGCGTGCATCAGTGGTCAATATGTCCTCTAACAACGTTTAGAAATTGGTAAATAAATGGCGGTATAGGGTACGGTACTCAAAGAGGGCACTTGCCGGGATCACGATTTTCGGTAACCAGATCATAAGTTACTTATACGCTAGAACTTTTGTAGCGCTAGCAATGTGGTTCACATCACCAGACGTCCGCCTTCCCCTCACATCTGATTTGCTACTAATAAGTTTAAAGCTTGTTTTTGTTTAACGACACCACTGGAGCGCATTGATTTATTAATCATCGACTACTGGATGTTAAACATTTGGTAATTTTGACATAATATTATAGTCTTAGAGAGGATACCCGCTACATAATTTTTTCCATTAGTAGCAAGGGATCTTTTATATGCACCATCCCACAGACAAGATTACATATACCACAGCGTTTGATATACCAGTCGTGGTGCACTGGCTGGAACGAGAAATAGCGCAATGGGTCCACCAACGGGGATCGATCCTAGACCGACTGAGCATCAAGCGAGCGCTTTACCACTAGGCCATATCCCGCCCCTGCTACCAAATAAATCAAATCTGATATTAAAAAGAATGGAATCACATTAACCTGAAAAATATGTGAGATTTGTAGAAGGCTTATCGGGTAGTTTAAAAGATGGGTGTTTGTCGATTTTAATGTATTATTTGTTATGTATTAATGTTGGGTAGATTTTATGGTTTTCGAATGTGCGTAATAAAACTGAAACCAAAATGTTTTTGATTTGTATAAAATGTGTAACAAGGACTCGAATAATTGTCATGTGATAATTTAACAATTTTATTAACAAATTTATTACATAAATAAAGCTGAAAACATTGAATAAAATGTACAGTATATTTTTAATTATGCTTTATTTTTTGTTTCACCGAGAGAGAGAGAGAGAGAGAGAGAGAGAGAGAGAGAGAGAGAGAGAGAGAGAGAGAGAGAGAGAGAGAGAGGGGGGGGTGTCTTGGTGTATCATGAATCTGCTGCATTATGAATTGACCCTTTAAGTGTATTTTGGAACGTCTGTATGCACACTAGGGTGGGGGCTGCAGACACACACACACACATACAGAGAGAGAGAGAGAGAGAGAGAGAGAGAGAGAGAGAGAGAGAGAGAGAGAGAGAGAGAGAGAGAGGGGGGGGTGGTGTCTTGGTGTATCATGAATCTGCTGTATTATGAATTGACCCTTTAAGTGTATTTTGGAACGTTTAAATGCACACTGGGGTGGGGGCTGCAGACACACACACACACACACAGAGAGAGAGAGAGAGAGAGAGAGAGAGAGAGAGAGAGAGAGAGAGAGAGAGATGGGCGATTGGGAGGTCAGAAGAATTACTAACAGGAAGGCCTCAATAAAAAAGGTTTGCGATATATTAAAAGTAAATGGCGCTGGAAGCTACAGGAAACGCCATGCTTCTAAATGACGATGCGCCAACAACACCCAAAGTTCCCATTGCTGCAGCACATGACAGTGAATTCCATTTATTTTCCAACCTTCCTTGTTCATTTAAAATTGCATCCTCAGACTTTCAGCTACAGCTCCCCCAAATCAGAAACCCGAGTAGAGGGGCGACAAAAGGTTGTTCCCATAATAACGCACACTACATTTTGTTGAAGACGTTTTGGTGTCCCAATATAAAGTATTTAATGGCGGTGGAATAGCGAAATTGGAACAAAGCTGGGCTAAATCATGGGCGTAGGAAGGTGCCAAAATAGGGGGCGGGGCACATACACATGCATAAATATATAAAAACCATCGCTGCTGCGCCTCCACCCCATCCCCCGCCAGTGTAAATACTAGTACACTGAGGATACAAACTGACCATGTTAAAAAATGCTGGTTAAAGTAAACGTAGAATGAATGAGCTACGGACTGGGGTTTTTTTCAAAAATGTCTTTCGCAGACTTGAATACAAAGTTGAACGGCGCGGTAGCGCGGCTACACGTCTCCTCCCCCACCCGCACGTCGCTTTCACCCCCATCCCACCCACCCCCAATGCAAAAACCGGCATGCACGCATCGCTTGAAGATTTATGCTCTATCCACATCCAGTTCAAACTTTTCTCAAGCTGTAGATAAAGAAGTCACAGAATATTATACAAACAATAATTACAATTAAAAGATACTCACGTCGCTAGTCTGATCAGGTGATTGTGATTCATGTTTTAGGATGAGAATACTGGCAGCGCTCTAATGATTGACACAGGTAGTCTGTCCCACTAAAATACGTTGACATGGTACTATTGTGATCAGATGTTTTCAGGGTGATGATTATGACGTGGACATCACATGACCAGGGATGAGAATGACAATTTGTATTTTCAGCTGAAATTAGCCGGGGTGAAAGGTGGGCTTGGGACGTGGGTGGATGTATTAGAGAACGTTATGATGGTCAGAGCCCTGGACAAACAATCTTTTATGGGGAAATATTAATATCGCATGCAGCGCCACTATATTGAGAAGAGGTAGAATCTTTTACCAGCAGAGCGACAGTGGCGTGACGTCACTAATGATTAGTTTAGCCCTGAAACACACACAGTGACGTAACAAAATACCGTCACGGGACTGCCATTTTGGCTTCTTTCTTACACACCCTTTGGTGAGAACACCATGCGTTAGTTTTGGTTACACATGGTTGTTAACACATGTACGTGTGCTAACAATTTCAAGACATACGACTGGCTGCTCCTTGGTGATGACCAGGTCACCAATGCCATACCACTAATGAAACATTACACGATGGAAATCGATTAGGCTGTGACGTATAGTTAACCTGACATCCAAGTGTCTGTGACGCGTAAGTGCAACGGCTGTAAATAACTTTTAGTCCAAAAAGATTTTAGAATTTGCTTAGAACCTGGTTTTTGAGGATATATAAGAAATAAAATAATACATTCGTGTCCGTTTGATACCATTTATCTCACAACTCGTTGTTTAAAAACGTATCAAACTCGCTTTCGCTCGTTCGATACATTTTAAAAGAACTCATTGTGAGATAAATGGTATCTAACGGCCACTCGTGTATTATTCTCTATATAAACAAATCATTGTGAGATAAATGGTATCTAACGGCCACTCGTGTATTATTCTCTATTAAAACAACTAATTGTGAGATAAATGGTATCTAACGGCCACTCGTGTATTATTCTCTATTAAAACAACTTATTGTGAGATAAATGGTATCTAACGGCCACTCATGTATTATTCTCTATTTAAACAACTCGTTGTGAGATAAATGGTATCTAACGGCCACTCGTGTATTATTCTCTATATTCAATAAAATATCACATATCTGTGTGTAATTTGTTTGACTAGGGCGAGGCGTAGCCCAGTGGTACAGCGCTCGCTTGATGCGCGGTCGGTTTGGGATCGATCCCCGTCAGTGGGCCCATTGCGCTATTTCTCGCTCCAGCCAGTGCACCACGACTGGTACATCAGAGGCCGTGATATGTGCTATCCTGTCTATGGGATAGTGCATATAAAAGATCCCTTGCTGCTAATCGAAAAGAGTAGCCCATGAAGTGGCGACAGCGGGTTTCCTCTCTCAATATCTGCGTGGTCCGTAACCATATGTCTGACACCATATAACCGTAAATAAAATGTGTTGAGTGCGTCGTTAAATAAAACATTCCTATTTTTTTTGTGTGTGACTAGTTCGTCACGTTTGACAGGCAGGTAATTTTATGACATCAGGATCAGTACATACATATATGTATAATTATATCAGTTAATTAGCAACAATTCAAGGTATCTAATTTTAAAGGGTATACTCTTGTAAAACCTCTGACTACATGCCATATTGACCTTCACAGCTTCGAAATGTGTTAATGGGGAATAACAGTGATATATGAATAACTCTTTGAGCTAAAAGGGCCAGAGCATAATTTTCTGAGTTCATCATCAACAATATACAACCAGAGCCGGTTTATCCTAGTATCATCAGTAGCACGTGCTACGGGTCCCGTGCTACGGGTCCCGCGCTTCAGGGGTCCCGCGCTTCAGGGGCCCCGCGGTGTGTACATTTATTTTCCGTAAGTAATTTTTCCCCTCTCCCCGAGGGGTTTGCAAAACATATATCCTGGGAAGGGGGAGTCGCTGTTATTAGTGCTACAAGCCCCGCGGATCCTTAAACCAGCTCTGTATACAGCACTAAATTACCCTGAACATAAACTGACGATCAAAAGAAAGTATACCAATTATTTTTTCAAAGTATTAAAAACAACACAAAACACAAGTTGATGCAAATGTTATATTTTGAAAGTATAATATTTTTTTGGCGATAAATAAACACGAGTATACTCAATAAAACCCATAAAATGATAATATCACAGTTCACACCAGCACTAGGGGTGAGATGTGCGATTTCATAAAGGACCACTCATAATGAACGTGAATAAATTTGACCACAAAGAACATGTTTCAATAGCGCGTATGTCCACCATGTGCAAGTATGCAAGCATGGACCCGACGTCGGACATACTTCCGTCAATGACAATAAGGTCTGTCCGCTGTTGGCCACAGATACCGCCCCAGACCATCACAGATCCACCACCAAACGGTTCAGCTCTGAATAACTGGAACCTGCTCTCATCAGAAAAGAATACACGTTGCCAGTTCCGATGTTGCCAACGTTGAAACTGACGTGCCCAACGTAAACGTCGAAGTCGATGTTGGCTCGTCAATGTCATCCCTCCGAATGGTCGATAGGCCCCGATACCATGCTGTCGTAGTCGACGACGTAAAGTGTGATGACTGATGACATGTCCAAGGCCAGTCGCTGCAGATGACGTCATAGTGAGGAATCTGTTACGTAAGTGTAAGATGCGGAGATGGCGGTCCTCGTTGGCTGTTGTGACGCGGGGTCTTCCACTTCATGGTCTGTCTGCAGTCCTGCCAGTCACCCTATAACGCTGTATCAAAATGGTGATCGTCAATTTTGTGCAATTCAGGATTCTTGCCAAATGGGCATAACTCGCACCCAACTGCACCATACCAATAGCGCGCGCGCGCTCGCGCTCGCTCTCTCTCTCTCTCTCTCTCTCTCTCTCGCCATGTTCTCTGGTGTTTTACTGTTGACTGGGGCATGTTCTAAACAATGGCACCCTTTTTTACACCCTTATGTGCACGAGTATCATGTTTCTCGTGCAGTATAAATTTGATGAATAAACTCATTTTGCACGTGCGGCATCGCCCAAACGCAGCAATGTGCGACTATTCGTCATTGATTGCATTATAACGAACAATACTGGAACCTATCTAACCTTCCATGAACGTGTATTGTGTTTATTTATCATAAAAATAATTGGTATACTTTCTTTTGATCGTCAGTTTATTTATTTCATACTCTTCAAGGGAATGCTTCTTCTGGCAGCTCGGCATCACCTTTTTTAGAATTGTGTGACCTCTTCCCCATTCCAAAATGCTGAATATGCCCCAGGTGCTCACTCTCCCCTTACTTCCAACCCCTACTTCCAATGTCTACGACCTACCCAAAATGAAGTCATAGCTGTTGATCTATTTACAGAGTACCGTAATTCCTCCAATAAGCCCCGGGTCTGTAACACTTTGCAACGGAATAAACGCCGGGCCTCTAACAAGCGTCGAACCTCCAATAAACGCCAGGTAAGACAGCCGAAAACTGATTACTCTCTGGCATAATTAAAAAATAAATAAATAAATAAAACTGACAATTCCCTTTTCAATTAGATCTCTTAGTGAATAGCTAATTCAGCACTTTCATATTATTGATTTTAGTTACAGTAAACTACTATATTTAAGTTACTGTTGATGCCTCTCCCAGCAATGACGTTGATGCTAGGCATTTTATGTGGACAAATAATATTAATGTGTTAACTGTTTTCTTACAGTCCAAAATTAAAGTTTAAAAGTTAAAAAAACTATAAATTTGTAGTTTTTTAGCTATATTTCTAACATGTGTTTGAAAAAAATGAGGGCCGGGTCTCCAATAAGTGCCGGGTCTGCAATCATTTTGAAATGAGTAAGTGCCCGGTCACTTCTTTGAGGAAATACGCTATTCTTCTTGTTAATGCTAAAAACAAAATAACACAGACTGCTCAATACTCTTGTATTACAGGCATTGTTTGTATCACATTAGATGATTTGAGACAAAGGCAAGGTGGCCATTCAACACAGGTGGCTGGTTAATAAAAAGTGGCAGGAGGAACAGGTTTGACCATACTTTTAAAAAATAAAAAATTGATTATCATACAGGCATCAAAATAAGCATAGAATATGGTTATTCGTGTACTGGTTACTATAAATTACGGGCTTGGTAACCTATAGGTTACGACACATTCATTAAATTTAAAATTATCATTGTTATTGCCGTAAAACCTCTTCACAGACAAACCCATATTTTTTTTTATTCATTTACATCACTGTGTTCGTTCTGATTCTTGCAAAAGTATGTGTATTTCAGAGCTCATTCTGGAACAATTTTGTTTTAGCCAGTTTTCAGATACATGTACATGTATGTCAAGTATTGCCTTGAAAATTATTAAAACATGGTTAATTAAAAATATATATATTAGCCAAAGACGGAATCTTGTAGCCACTTTGTATGGAAATTAGTAACTGGCTAATTTTGCAATGTACAGGGTGAGCTCTGTATTTTATATTTGAATAACACACAATTGGTCCAAATAAAGGTGGTGTAATTGTTGTTTAATAACAGTTTGTGAAGAATAAAGTAAAATTATCGACTTTCTTGACATATGATAATTTGGTAACCTGAACATCTCTCCTTTCTTTATATCAATGCCTGATTATAAAAAGCAATACAAATTATATAAAAACCAACATTAACAGATACATTCTGAAAAAAAAAATTAACACATGGATTCTGCGGAATTAAATGTCTCGCCTACATAAACAAAAATTGGTTTCATTCATAATAGCACTCATCGATATTTATCACAATACATGTTAAAAATGCATGTTAAAAGAAATTTGTGTTGTAAAATTCACAATTAATGTAGCCTATTTAAAATATTTTTTTAAATAATAATAATTCACTAAAAATTTAATTTAATACATTAAATAAAACTTAACATACAATGAAACAAACGAAGCTGAACACAAAACCTTAACACTGAGCTAAATGCAAAACGTTGATGCTATCACAATAGACTTCATAATTTTTAAAAGTAACAAATATGGATTGGTAAAAATAAGACAGCAAGGGGTGAAGGGCGGATTTGTGATAGTGTGTGAAAAATTACCAGGTAGGACTTCTGAAATTTATTTTTAGAGCATTATGGAAATTTATCCTACAACTACAATTTCTATTGACAGAATATGTCGACGGATAAAGCAAAGTCATATCTTGCTACTAGCAGGATATGACTTTTGACGCCACTCTTGTGACGTCACATGCATAGCTACATTACAAAATCGCCCATTTGACCTCTAGGTCATCGTACAATGTGGCTGATATAATAGCTTTTTCCCTTAATTTTTATGGTCTGTAGGATAAAGATAATAACTAGTTAACGACGTCGGATATCTGCTTTTTTCTGTTCAAGCCGAATGAGAAATTTCCCATTCTTACCGTAACAGGATAAAGCAGATATCCAACGTCATTAACTAGTTATTCTCTATAAAGTGTAACAGAATTGCAAGTTAAATAGCAGATGAGAAAATTGTACATACCGTACATTTTTCTTGAAAAATTACCTACAATTTTGGGGTAAATGTATACTTCATCTGCTAGTTCTAAACAAAATGGACTACTTTTCACGGGTCACTACCTAAGGCCTGTAGTTCAATACATAATATGGAAAACCCACAAATAGGTTTTGTACATTCAAATAATTGGTATATCAGACACCAAAATATAAGAAATAAGCAACTAAATTATCTCCACGCCTCCTTCCCCAAGAACACAGAAGGTTTATTTTGAGTCTGGATCTGGAACAGCTTGACTGGGGTCACACGTAAAAGAAACAGTGATTGCATATCGAACACCATCCTTCAGCCTTTCAACAAAATGAATATTTTCTGAGCCTGATGTGAAAAACGAAAGTCTCCCTGAAAATAAAACAAATTAATAGTTATTAATTAACAGTGCGGTTAGAGAAAAGATAAATTTATGATCTTGGGGAATTTATTGAGAAAATATTTTATTTAATTATCTGCAGAAATAAAACAACTTAAATTCTGTTTTTAATATAATTCTATTCCTAAGTCTGTTCTTTTGTCTGGTCTCCCCCATAAGATTTCAAAGAAAATATATCCATTTTTGGTACTCTTGCTAGACAGTTACATTTTGGTGAATTTACTGCACACACAAACCCTCATCTTC